>NC_143255.1:109565353-109722580 GCF_984573655.1 Nuphar pumila | reverse complement strand
AAAGCTTTAATTTGATCACCATCCTTTTTGGTGAGTATGAGTTATGGTTCACATATGGTACCACTTACATGACCCCATAGCTTTTTGCTTTTGATATGATGCTCCATGGCGGCGGCCCACATTAAATAGTTGGAGTCGTTTAGCTTGAACACGATCACGGTTATGGATTCTTCTTTGCCCATCTTGATTGAGAGAAACAAGGCTTGTGAAGGATTCTTCAATTGCAACCACGATCTTTGGAGAAGCTTTACACAATCCCAAGAGCCTTAGGCTCTTATACCATGTAATCAAAAGAGCAGAAATACGATGGACAACCCAATAAGGGTAAACAATAAACAAAAGAGTGCACAGGCACTTAGTCCACCAAGGGACAATACAATCAAGTGAAACACAATCAAAAGCTACTATTGGCAAGCACAAGACTTAAAAAATATGTTCTTTCACTTAGAAATGCTTTAGAAAAACATTAACAAAATAAAAGAAAGAGTGCCTTT
This sequence comes from Nuphar pumila, assembly GCF_984573655.1. Taxonomy (NCBI): domain Eukaryota; kingdom Viridiplantae; phylum Streptophyta; class Magnoliopsida; order Nymphaeales; family Nymphaeaceae; genus Nuphar; species Nuphar pumila. The sequence continues at coordinate 109,722,086 of NC_143255.1, read as the reverse complement.
AAATAGGCACTTGAGGACCCAAAGGGGCTGGTCCAACTAGTCATTGGACCAGCCCAACAACTATAACAAAAAATAAAAAATACAAAATAAAAATAAAATTACAAAAAGAAAAGACAGGTCAGTCCCTAGAGAACTGACACCTATTACAAGTGGACACACTTATAATTAATTCTGCTCATATTTGCATATCTTTTCATTTTCTGTTTAGTTCTGTTCATGTACTTATCCAGGGTAAAGAAGATGAAGGGGAGTACAAAAACCTGGAATATTCTCTTTCTGATGCCTATCTTCTTCAGGACGAGGTTAAAAGCTCTAAACTTCCCTTGAGCAGTGACCACATAGAGAAGCAGTTAAATAATTCTGAAGAGCAAGAGGTTATTTTATGGCAAGAACATACACCATGATGATTTTTTTTCTTGCTTATTCTTTAGATGGGCTGACTGAATGGTTATTTCCAATGAAGGTTCCAGTACGCATTACTGATTCTGACACTTCTAGAAATGGAAAGTTAGTATTAGACTTCATAGAAGCCATTCATGCTGCTGAAAGAAAGCAAGCTGAATCAGATATTCAGAAATTTGCTGAAGAAAAGCGGTTGTTGGAGGTAAGTTTGGCTCTGAGACTTACCACATTTGACAGATTGTTTCATTATATTTCAGTCTTTTGATATTTTTTAGCGATGTTTAATGTGTGTAACATTTTATGTGGGCATCCAGGAGAAGTATAAGAAGGAACTGAAGGATGCTTGGGCAAGGGAACTTATGTTTGCTGAAGAGGCAGCAAGCTTGGATAAGGTTTAAAATGAATTTCAATTGAGAGTTCCCTTATTGTAATGCAAATTATGTGGTCTCGTTTATGCTAGTCTTGCTTTCCTGTTGGTCATTATGCTGATGTCAGATATATTAACACTTATTGTTTATCTTTCTCTAGAAGTCATTAGCTTTTCTTTCTTCTTTATTGTTAAGATTAGTCGTCTGAAGTCCTTTTTATTCTTAAGTAGTGTTTTGGTATTTTATATATAATGAGGGACCCATGTGTAATTTTATCCTTAGACTAATCTCCTCTATTTAAACTAGAGGAGATTAGCCCTAAAATGAATTATCGATTTTCCCTCTCTCTCTCTGCCTCGGTTCCTGTGTGCTCCATTCAGATTTGCACATGGTATCAGAGCAATAGGTCTTGGGGAGCGTGAGCACTTCTTCGGTCTGCACAAAAGCTCGAGTGAAAAAGAAAAAAAAAGGGTGTGCGTGAATATTCTTTTTACGAGTGTGCAGATCTGATGTCTGACATTTGTCATGACACAGATCTGTAATCAGATCTAAAGGCCTCATTTTTTTTTTCTCATCGGGATCAAGTAGCGGCAGATATGGGTGACGTGAAAAGGCCGTGATTTCTTTTTCATCGAATCTGAGTGGGTTGAATAAAATTTATTTTGTTCATTTGTGGATCTGGATTTTCATGATTCTGGATGTCAGAAGTAGTTTGTTTCTAATGATTTGGTGCTGCCGTGAAACCTGTATCATGAGGAGTATGTTGTCTGAGATGTGCTCAGAACAAAATCATCGATTAAAAGTTTTTTTTTTGTGACATAGGTGTCGTGGAGAATTAATTTTCTTTAAGTTCCTTTTGGATTCATAAAGGGTCGTTCAGATCTGATTTCAGATCAGGTGTCGTGGTTCATCACCGTCTCTGGTGCTGTTTCTGGTGGTGTCGTGGTTTCTGCAGTGTGTTTGAGCAAATTTTGTGGTCATGTAGTATCCAGATTTGGACTCTAAATAGGTTGGAGAGGAAATCTGATCGATTAATTTTTTTTGTGAACCTGTGATAAATTTTTTTTGGTCGTGTATTGCAACAGAGTAATCAACAATATCTCTTGAGTTGGCAATTCTTTTATTATGGGTGAAACTCAGAAATTCGATTCTAAGAATGAGGCTATTGGAGAATATAAAGCATTTGCAAATCCCTTCTCTTACGGCTCTTCCGTGAAATTAAATGAAGTAAATTATGCCAGGTGGTCAAGAACATTTATGATGTCGGTTTCTGGACATCGTAGAAAACATATTCTGTTGGAAACTGAACCGAATGATAAAGTGGGAAAATATATTACTTGGGATGAAGATAATGACATAGTTATGTCATGGATCATGAATAGTGTTGAACCTCACATTGACAACTAAACAGATGTGGAACAACCTTCGAGATACGTATTCTCAAGAGACTAATGTAAGTCGTATCTTACAAGTTGAACAAGAGATATATAATTTGCAGCAGGGAGATCAGACCTTGGCCCAATACTATGCATCCGTTGAAGCAACTTTTGAAAGACTTAATGCTTATAGACCTCTTTGTTGTTCAAAGCAAAATGATCATCAAGAACAAACTATGGTTGCTCGGTTCCTCACAGGCTTATCTTCAGAATTCTCTGTTGCTAAAGTCCAAATGTTGACTGGATCTGATGTGCCTACTCTTGCTGATGCATACAATCGCTTGAGTAGACTAGCCATTTCTTGTTGAGGGATCGATGAGATGCACCGAACCCTAGAGAGAGAGAGAGAGAGAGAGAGAGAGAGAGAGAGAGAGAGAGAGAGAGAGAGAGACGGCTGCACAATAAGAGAACTTGTTTATCATGATTAGGGCTAATCTCTATGTTAAATAGAGAGAGGCCAAAAAGAGAAATTACACATAAGTCCCTCATTAAAATAAAAATTCAAATAACCTCTAGTTTAGGAAAACTTAACCATAAAACCTCTTAATCTCAACACTCCCCCTCAAGCTGGAGCATAGATATCGATCATGCTAAGCTTGTCACAACAATGGGAGAAACTAGGCCTCGCAAGGGCCTTGGTAAAGACATCAGCAACTTGATCTTCGGAAGATACATGATCTGTGCAAATATAACCAGCCTGAATCAAGTCACGTATAGTGACAATCAACTTCAATATGTTTAGTCCTTTCATGAAAAACTGGGTTGTTGGCAATATATGTAGCAGCCCTATTGTCACACACTATCACCATAGGTAGGGATACTTTCACCTGAAGTTCGGTCAAAACTGATTTTACCCACATGATCTCAGCTGCGGTCTGAGCCATAGCTCTGTATTCTAATTCAGCACTCGACCTGGCTACAACAATTTGTTTCTTACTCCTCCAGGTAACAAGATTTCCTCCCACAAAAACACAAAATCCAGTTGTTGACTTTCTATCTTCGATAGACCCCGCATAATCTGCGTTAGTGTAAGCAACAACGTCCAAGGAAGGATTTTGTTTAAACAACAGTCCTTTACCAAGAGATGACTTTAAGTACCTGAGAACCATCATAGCTGCATCCCAGTGAGCTTTGGTAGGTTTATCCATGAATTGACTAATTTTACTCACGGTTAATGAAATGTCAGGTCTAGTAACGGTCACATATAACAACTTACCCACTAAGGATCTAAAACTGGTACTATCCACATATTCAGATTTCTCATCAAACATATGAGTTTTGGGATCCATAGAAATGTTAGCTGGCTTCGCTCCTAGCATTCCAGTCTCTTTTAATAGGTCCATCACATACTTTCTTTGTGACAAATCTAAGCCCTCTTTGTTTCTTGCAGCCTCAATACCCAAAAAATATCGAAGGGAACCAAGATCTTTAGTAACAAAGTATTTCTGAAAATGATCCTTTGTTGCGGAAATATCTTGGGCACTGCTTCCTGTTAATATGATGTCATCGACATATACCACCATAACCACAATTCCAGAACTAGTTTTCTTGATAAACAAGGAGTGGTCTGAGGCTGACCTGACAAATCCAAAATCCGACATTACCTCAAATAGTTTTTGAAACCATGCCCGAGGACTTTGCTTCAGGCCATAAATAGCCTTCTTCAACTTGCACACTTTCTGACACTCTCCCTGAACCTCAAAGCCTGGGGGTTGTTGCATATAGACTGTTTCATGTAAATCTCCATACAAAAAGCCATTCTTGACATCCAACTGAGACAAGGGCCATCCATAGTGCACTGCAACAGAGAGAACGAGACGAATAATGCCAAGATGAGCGACTGAGGAAAAAGTTTCAAAAAAGTCAACACCATAAGTTTGAGTATAGCCTTTGGCAACCAACCGAGCTTTGTACCGTTCAATTGACCCATCCGAGTTATATTTAATGGTATATACCCATTTGCAGCCAACAATATCTGCATCAGTTGGAGGATCAACCAAGTCCCAAGTGCCCCTAGAGCATAGGGCATCCATCTCATCCTGCATAGCCTGCATCTATTTGGGGTCGAATAGAGCCTGACTGCGATGAAGCGGAACAGAGGAGGCAGACAAAGCCGAGATAAAATTCTTCATAGATGCCCCAAGATTAACTTCAGAAACAAAATGAGAAATGGGATGAAGGGTGCACTGTCTTTTCCCTTTTTGCAGAGCAATAGCAAGATCCTCATCAAGAGCAGAAACTTCAGTATGCTCAGAGATACTTGCCTCAGGAGAAGGAGATAATGGGGGCATGGAGGTAGGTGGTAACCTGTGAGTATACACTATAGGAGGGTTTCTGTATCGAGACTCCCCAGAGGATGGAGCCACAGCCTGTGGAGTGAACGGCTCTAAAGGAAAAGGAGGAATTGGCAGAGGAAAGACATCACCCTGACTCTCCTGTAATCGTGGAGTAGTACTCGTGAAATATGGAGTAGACTCAAAGAAGGTAACATCCGCACTGACATACTCTTTATGGGATATAGGATCATAGCAACAATATCCTTTTTGATTCTTGGGATACCCAAGGAAAACACATTTAATAGACTGTGAAGCAAGTTTATCTCTTTCAGGACCCAGCTTATGCACAAAGCACACACATCCAAAAACTTTAGGGGGATAGGAAAAAAAGGAACCTCAGGATGTAGAATTTGGATTGGGATCTGTTCTTCTACAGAACTTGAAGGCATGCGGTTTATAAGAAAACCAACAGTCAAAACTGCATCTCCCCAGTATGACGCAAGCATATTGGATTGAATCATTAGGCACCGAGCGACATTGAGAATTTGTCTATGTTTCCTCTCAGCCACACCATTTTGTTGGGATGTATGAGGACATGTAAATTGAGGTTGAATCCCTTTATCAGAATAGAATTGAAGCAAGTTTTTGGATTTGAACTCAAGGGCATTATCAGTGCGAACAATTCTAACACACATGTCAAATTGAGTTTTTATTTCAACAATCAAAGATTTAAGAATGACAGGGCCTTGAGACCGATCTTTTAACAAGAATACCCACGATAACCTTGAGAAGTCATCAACAATGACCAAATAATAACGACACTGAGACCTACTAGGAATCCTACTCGGACCCCATACATCGACATGAAGAAGGTCAAACAATCTTTGACTCGATGGACTTTGACTAAAGGGAAAAGAGCTTCGACAATGTTTTCCCAATTGACATGTTTCACATTGAAAAGAAGCTGAGGGAGGTATATGAGGAATGACTCGACGAAGTTTCAGCACTGAAAGATGACCCAGACGATGATGCCATAACAAAGGACTCGAGGGAGACGTAACAGCAGAATAGACAGAACCCACTGGTTGATGTACATAATACACACCACCTTCCTCATAGCCGCCACCGGTCCTCTTCCCCGTAAGCAAGTCCTGAAAAGTGCAACCCATAGGATCAAAAATTACCCTACAATTCAGCTCTTTTGTCATTCTACTGACAGATAATAGATTCTGTGGAAAAGGAGCATGAAGAACATTTGACAGTTGAAGGGTTGGGGAAATAGACATGTTTCCCTGCCCTACAATTGGGGAAGAGCTACCATCAGCAAGGACTACCCCTTTTTGATCGGTTACAGGATTTAAACTTAAAAAGTTACTCGAATTTCCGCACAAGTGTCTGGATGCTTCAGAATCAATGATCCACTTACCACCTTGGCCAGATAGGCCATCACCTGCCAAGCACGCAACCTTAGCAACAGAAGACTTCGAAGAGGATGAGCATAGAGCAAGGCGCTTGTTATATTCAGCCCGACTAAGAGTTATATAATCATTGGAGCAATCCGCATCTGATTTAACCACTTGAGCCATAAGGAAAAGAATGGGTTAAAAACGAATAGGTACTCAGATTGATGACACTAATTTGACTCCACTACGACAAAAAAAAACTCCATACTATGCAGGTCCACACAAAAAAAACTGTTACTCTGCTTCACGACGTCTGCGCATCCATACCACTCACCAGATCAGGAACCCATGGATTCATCACGATTTGAAGATCCAATCTTCTACAGACGATCTGTCCAAAAAGAAATCCAGAAATCATCTTCACGCGATCAACCTTCATGAGTTCTGCCTTCACACGTTCCCAAGAATGTACAACAACAATAGCATTGTTCAAGTCTACTCCCACGATCCACTAAATAATCGGATCTGAACTCAGTCAGATCTGATTCTTCCTCTTTTTTTTCCGGCACCCACAAACGACACAGGAAATTACAATCAGACCTGATTTCCTGTTTGGGACTGCACCACAATATGTAGATCAACAACTGTGTTTGATCTTCACCACGACACACAGATCAACAACTGCCTTCCTTTTTTTTTCGGCACCCACAAACGACACATGCACTTAAGATCAGACCTGATTTCCTATTTGGGTCTGCACCACAATATGCAGATCAACAACCATTTTTTGGCACCCTTGAACAACGACTTAGCACCCTCGTTCTTCAAGATAATCGAGAAGCACTCCAAGGAGCTCTTGTATTTCATCAGTATCTGTGAAATGGGTCATACCAAGAACACCCATTAGCCACCACCACCAGATCCGTACCTCTTACCAAGGACGATCAGCTGCAGCTTGCCGTAACCAGCAAGCACACCAGCACCAGCTACTGCACGCAGGATGTTAGCACCAGCACCCTTGAACAACGTCTGGCGCAACACACCGAAATCAGGTTCCCAAGTTCGGTAGCTCTGATACCATGTTGAGGGATCGATGAGATGCACCGAACCCTAGGTAGAGAGAGAGAGAAAGAGAGAGAGAGAGAGACGACTGCACAATAAGAGAACTTGTTTATCATGATTAGGGCTAATCTCTATGTTAAATAGAGAGAGGCCAAAAAGAGAAATTACACATAAGTCCCTCATTAAAATAAAAATTCAAATAACCTCTAGTTTAGGAAAACTTAACCATAAAACCTCTTAATCTCAACATTTCTCTTTCACAATCTCATCCTATATCCCAAACATCTGCTCTAGCTGTTCCATCTGGTTATGGACGTGGAAATACTCTGAATATTAGAGGACGAGGTCGTAGAAGAGGCATGAGAGGTAGAGGTAAACTTCAATGTACTTTTTGCGGAAAATCCGGACATTTAGAAGATCGTTGCTGGGATAAACATGGACGGCCTGCTTTTCCGGCATCGAAGCCCAATGTTCCAAAAGCTAATGTCACAAAACTAGAAGCAGCAAATGCAAATGAGACTTCTTCTCCTAGTGATTGTATTACCCTGAGTCGTGCAGAATATGATGAACTGATAGCTCATCGCCCTTCAAGTTCCTCTTCTCCTGTAGCTGGTGTGGCCTACTCAATAAGGGATCATCTTCATCTCAATGATAGTAAGTGGATTGTTGATTCTAGTGCATCCAAACATCTATGTGGCATCTCTCATTTTTTTTTTCTGATCTAAAGGATATTACTGCACATCGGTGAGTCTCATTAGCAGATGGGAGTTCCTCTCCGGTTGTTGGTCAGGGGAATGTTTCTATATCTTCTTCGTTGCAATTGAAAAATGTCCTTCATGCTCCTTCATTTCCTCAAAGTTTACTCTCCGTGAGTTGTCTTATAAAAGAGCTAAATTGTAGAGTGATATTTGATCCTGTGGGTTGTCATTTTCAGGATTTGCTGACGGGGAAAAAGATTGGTGGAGGCTATGAAGAAAATGGAGTCTACTACCTACATCATCCAGTGGAAAACATTCATGCTGCAGTCGATTGTTCCTCGAGTGTTGTTCAGTGGCATCGTCGTCTTGGTCATCCTTCATTGTCAAAGCTCCGTCGTGTCATTCCTCAAATTCCGTCTACTACATCATTTCAGTGTGAAGCATGTCAGTTGAGAAAGCATCATCGGAGTTCGTTTCCTTCTAGTCAGAGTCAGTCCAGTCATAAGGTCTTTGAACTTCTTCATGCTGATGTATGGGGTCCTAGTAAAATTTCTACCAGGACTCAGTGTCGATATTATCTTGTTATTGTTGATAATTTTTATAAGTTGTCTTGGGTATTCTTAATAAAAGAAAGGTCTGAAGTTCCTAGTATTATTAAATCTCTAGTTATTGAAATAAAAACTCAGTTTGAATCTGCTGTCAAGATTATTCGCACTGATAATGCTCTTGAGTTTAAAACCAAAGCCTTTGTGCAATTTTATCAAGACCATGACATTCAGCCTCAAACCTCTTGTGCATATACTTCTCAGCAAAATGGGATAGCTGAGCGAAAACACAAGCACCTCCTTGATGTTGTTCGTACCCTTATGATTCAATCCAATGTTCCTGCGTCATGTTGGAGTGATGCAGTTATCACAACTTGTTATCTGATCAATCGCATGCCATCGTCATCCGTGGAAGATAAAATTCCTTTGCACATCTTATATCCTAATGCTCCGCTTTTTTCTCTCTCACCCAAGGTTTTTGGATGTGTTTGCTTTGTGCATAAACTTGGTCCTGACCGTGATAAATTAGCAGCTCAAGCAACTAAATGTATGTTTATCAGGTATCCCAAAAATAAAAAGAGGTATCGATGTTATGAACCGAATTCCCGTCGGGAGTATGTCAGTGCAGATGTATCTTTCTTGGAGTCCATTCCATATTATTCTAGTACTGGTGCTCAGATGCAAGTGGATCAAGATGACTCCTTTCCTCTTCCTGTCCCTCCTTTTCCTTTGGAATCTTTACCACAATTATCGAGCCCAACTCCACTTTCCTCATAGTTTCATAATCCTCCATCGGTATATGTGCGTAGAGCTCCACCTCCTCCCGTGCCTTCACCTTCTTTTTCTCCTGAGGTAAGTACTCCTGATAACTGTGACCTTCATGTTGATGATAATAGGCCAATCGCCTTACGGAAAGGGATACGACAATGTACCTTATATCCTATGTCTCAGTTTGTGTCCGATGCCAGAATTGGAAACCAGATGAAAGCTTTTATTTCAGCCTTATCTGCTGAAACTATTCCTCTAAGCTATCAACAGGCAGTGCTCGACAGCAGGTGGAAGCAAGCAATGCAAGATGAAATGGATGCCCTATTGTCTCAACAGACATGGGACCCGGTCGATCCTCCATTGGATGCAGACATTGTTGGATGTAAATGGGTATATACCATCAAGTACAACTCAAATGGTTCGATTGAGAGATACAAGGCTAGATTAGTATCAAAAGGTTATACTCAGACATATGGTGTTGATTTCTTTGAAACATTTTCTTCCGTTGCACGGATGGGTACCATCCGTCTTATTCTCTCCGTCGTTGTTCACCATGGATGGAGCTGTGTCAATTAGATGTGAAAAATGCTTTCCTATATGGGGATTTGTCTGAGATAGTTTACATGCAACAACCTGTTGGGTTCGAGGTTGAGGGAGAGTGTCAAAAGGTGTGCAGATTAAAAAAGGCGATATATGGTCTTAAGCAAAGTCCTCGTGCATGGTTTCAAAAGTTGTTTGAAGTAATGTCAAAATTTGGCTTTAAAAGGTCAGCATCAGACCACACATTATTTATTAAGAAAACTAGCTCAGGTCTAGTTGTTATGGTGGTATATGTGGATGACATCATTCTTACAGGAGATGATATGAAAGATATTGCAGCTACAAAGGCTCATCTTCAAAAACATTTTGTTATAAAAGATCTTGGTCCACTTAGATACTTTCTGAGCATAGAAGTTGCCAGGAACAATGAAGGTATGGTTTTGTCTCAACGAAAGTACGTTCTTGATTTATTAAAAGAGACAGGAATGTTGGGAGCTAAACCAGCAAATATTCCCATGGATCACAAAGTTCAGTTATCGGAAGAGAGGTCAAAACATGTTGATAGCAGAAGCTATCGCTCACTGGTAGGAAAACTACTATATGTGACAGTGACTAGACCTGATATTGCTTTAGCAGTAAGTAAGGTTAGCCAATTCATGGACAAACCGACTGAGGTACATTGAAATGCTGCAATAATGATACTCAGGTATTTAAAATCCTCTCTCGGAAAAGGACTATTTTTCAAGAAAGGGGGGACCCTGGAGATAGTTGCTTACTCTGATGCTGATTGTGCTGGATCGATAGAGGATAAAAAATCTACCACAGGATTCTGTGTGTTTGTGGGAGGTAACTTAGTTTCATGGAGAAGTAAGAAGCAAACAGTGGTTGCTAGGTCAAGTGTCGAATCAGAATATAGGGCTATGGCCCAAACAACAGCTGAATTGATGTGGGTTCGAACTGTACTAAATGATCTTCAAGTGAAGGTTTCATCGCCTATGGTAATGATGTGTGACAATAAGGCGGCTACATATATAGCGAATAATCCTGTATTTCATGAGAGAACAAAACACATTGAAGTTGATTGTCATTACATAAGAGATATGGTTCAAGCTGATCATATCTCTACCAAGCGTCTAAACTCGGAGGACCAAGTTGCAGATATCTTTACAAAGTCTCTGGTTAGGCCGAGTTTCTCAAAATGTTGCAGCAAGCTGAGCATGATTGATATCTATGCTCCAGCTTAAGGGGGAGTGTTAAGATTAGTCGTCTGAAGTCCTTTTTATTCTTAAGTAGTGTTTTGGTATTTTATATATAATGAGGGACCCATGTGTAATTTTATCCTTAGACTAATCTCCTCTATTTAAACTAGAGGAGATTAGCCCTAAAATGAATTATCGACTTTCCCTCTCTCTCTCTCTTTCTCTCTCTGCCTCGGTTCCTGTGTGCTCCATTCAGATTTGCACATTTATTTTTTATTAATATTTTTATGGCAATCTGGTTGCACATTGTTAATAAAACTCCAGCACCTGCAGGGTTTACATGTATATTTTCTCCATCACCGGAAACTATCTGCTCTGATCAGTATTTGCATATATGACCTGTGTTTAGTTGTATGTTTGAAGTATGATTTTTACTAGAAAGTTTAACTTTCAAATGCGATGCTGAAGAGTTGTGCCAGCTGGAATGTCAGTCCATATACGAAATACATTTGGATGTCTACATGGATGTTTTGCAATTTGAGGGTGTTGGACCACCTTTTGTCTCTGTATCTTCTGGTTCTGCTGATAATTCTTTGTGGCTACATTCATGGAAGCAACTGTTAAAATGTATCATTCAACATTTGTAATATTATATATTATATATATATATATAAAGTATAATACATATTCATATATGGTATATATGCATATGTATTATCCTAATTATATATATATAATATATATTTCTCTATTTATAGGCATAGGGGTAGTTTAGACATTTCCAGTTTTACGCATATTCCATTTGGAATATGTTTGTAATTTTATCTTTTATTTTATTTTTATTTTTTCCTTTTTTAGTGGTTTGCGCAACCTAGGGTGGCTCCCCAAAGAGTCGTTGGGGAGCCCCCAACGGTCACAAATGTGACCGTTGGGGGCTCCCAACGACTCCTTTGGGAGCCCCCTAAGTGGCTCCTTTCTTGTGTTATAAATAGGGGTCTCCCCCTTTGTATTTTCTCATTCTTTAGGGAGCTTATGCTCCATTGTAATGGGGTTTTCACCCCTTCTCCATTATTCTTCAATGATATGTAACTTATGACTTTAAGTCATATTTTTCCCTTTTTATGGGTTTTATGTATTGGCACATTATGTGCAGTGTGTTGTTTCCCTTTAATGGGTATATTTGCACTTTACGTGCACAAGTATGGGTTCAATATTGAACCCAAGGTATTCCAAGTCACTTTCTAACAGCAACTACTTCCTATAATATACTGTTGACTTTTTCCTATACGTTTTGGTTTGTTCTTCATGATTCCCGGAGACCTGAGCCACTCCTTTGTAGAGTTAGTCCATTCTATGATGCATTCTTGATTGTGCTGATTCTTGATGCAGCTCTGGGTAGGTTTTGCAATACCGCTTTTCTCTTGGCTTATGGCTTATGTTGGTGAGATTTTATGTCATGATCAGGATAAATTGTCTAGATTGTGGGGCAGGAGTCGTTGACTTTCTCTTCTTGTAATAGTGGCTATTAAAGCATCTATAGAATGATGGTTACGTTCATAGCTGCATTGAGGATTTTTGATAAAGGTCATTTCTAGATGTTCATTAGTCGAACAATGTATGGATGTTTCATGTAGCTGCTGTTTCTTTTTTTGAGAGTTTGTTACCCACTGCATTGAGTTTTTCTTGCTCAATTTTTAATTTACTTGCTCTTTTTTCTTCATATAATTGATGAGATTGGCTATTCTATTCTAAGATATGTGTTTATTGGTTCTGGTGGAAACAGAAGGCTATAGTTGTTGATAACAGTGACAATTTCTGTGGTTTCTTGCTTCCATGTTTTTTTTTATTCAAGTGACAGTTTCTGTAATGTCCCTTGCTTCCAGGTTTTCAATGTATATATAAGTTTTTCCTAGTCAGTCCATTTTAAAAATTTATGATTGACAGTATATAGTGAGGGTTTTGCCTTTGCATTTGGACAGTGTATCTTTACCCATTTTGAAAGTTAACACAACTAGATTCTTTTGTTCTGAACGGACCATTTTCTCAGGAGCTCAACAAAGAAAGAGCAAGGTCAGCCGCTTCCATCAAGTCGCTTCAAGAGAAAGCAGAGGAGAAGCTAAAGATTGAATTGCAGAATAAGGTATTAGATTTCTTTTATGTATGATCTGTAACGGGTTCACCTTCCAATTCTGCAACAGAAGTTCTTGTTGTAGTGGCAGAGGGTAAATGCCGGGGTTGCATGGAGAGAGACAAAGTAAAAAAATGTTTAACTGGAAGGCCTTTGCACTGCATAGGGAGCAAAAGAATTATCCTTTTCAGTCGGAACGTCTGTGTTAAGGTTTGACTGCAGTGTTCATTCCATTGCAGGAGGAAGAAGCAGAATTTCAGTTAAAAAAAACCAAAGAGCTAGCAAAAGCTGAAATAGCAGCAGCAATTGCAAGTGAGAAGTCGTCACAGTTGGAAAAACTCGCTGAGGCAAATCTTCATGTATGGCTTGTTCTTAGATTTATTCTTTATCTGACTTTTGCATTGAGGTCTTTAATTAATATATTTCGTCTTGAAGTATGTTACCAATTTCTTTCATATTGTTTATGACCTCTGATGCTTAAGGACTATCATTTAGCAGTGCAACTACATTCACTTCTTGGACAATTTTTGGCAGTTAAAAAATGCTTTTGATGTTTTACCAGTTGATTTTGGATATTCATGTCTGTCTATCATTTCAGATTAATGCTTTATGCATGGCATTTTATGCACGGTCAGAAGAGGCACGCCAAAGTCACTCTGTTCACAACCTTGTGCTGGTAAGTTTTTTGCCTTCATAAATTATAGTCAATTGTAGCCTCAAGGGGTTTGGCTCAGTGGGAGGGGGCCTTGGCTGCTAGACAGGTGGTCAGGGTTCCATTCTCATGGACGTCAGCTCCTTGCATATAAGAAGGGGCAATGACATTATGTCCCTTGCTCGTGCTGAAGCAAGGCATCTCCTTAGGGGCAAGAGGTACGCTATGGGTTTACACTGTCGGAAAAGTGACCGTAAGTACGACAGGCTTAGCCAGCGAGACTAGGTCTCTGATCCTGAGGGTGATTTCCTCGTTTCTCATGGAAAAAAATGATAGTCAATTGTGTGTGTGTTTTATATTTCATTAAAAGAAATATAGACTTGTGTAAGACCTGTAGTTTCTAGATTTGTTTCTGCCATTGGCTATGCAGGGAATTCTTGCTTTAGAAGATGCATTAGCTAAAGGGCTTCCAATTGAGAAAGAGATATCTTCTTTACAGTCTTCTGTTGATGGCATTGATAGAGACTCATTTCTAAATTTGGTGTTGTCATCTCTGCCAGATGAAACATTAAAGTCTGGTACATACACACACTTGAAACTAAATCAAAAGGTAACACAAGAATGGCTACTCTGGTCTATGTGTGGTCATGCTTTGCATGCTTTATCATTTTGTTGTCATAACTGTTATTGAACATGTTCCTTGGCATGCTGGACGTTGGATGTTCTTCCTAATTTATAGATCACCTGTTTATTGGAAGTATGCAGTTGTAACTGACTTCTCTTGTACTTAGTATAACCATGTTCCATTTATATTATTTAAATGGGAGAAAAACCTGTTTTCCTCCACAGTGATTTCTTGGTATTGAAATTACAATTGAGGACTAGTTTTTTGGTAGACATAGGCTTAAGACTTCCACAAAATATGTTATATTTATCATGCTAAGAAATGTTAATTAGGCAGCAATCTTTTATCTCTCTCCCTCTTTTTTTTTTCTTTTTCAAATGATTATTTGTTACTTGTCTCAAATAAATCACTTGTTGCTTAGTTAAATGATCAAGTATAGTGATGTTATCACTTGCTATCGTGCTTGTTAAGTGGATGTTTGGCTATGTTATTGAATCATCAGAACTGCCAAGCAGAAAATGGGAAGAATACTAAACTATGGTATTTTCTTTTTTTTATCCCTTAATCCTGCTGCCACTGGAGCTGGAATTGTTTTTTCACATGATTTTGTTTGACCTTTGAATATTCCAATTCTCAAACCTGAGTAGTAGACTGGGCCAATGGTTGGTTCCTCTTGCTATTCAAAATAGCACGACAAGGGGTGTTGCTCACATTTCTGCTGATCTGCTTATCTATCAATAGTAGTAGAGCTGTATACTTGGCTTGCTACAGCCATGGATCTGAATAATAGTTGGTTCAAAGTGAAATGATAGGTGCATCATCACTGGAAAATGGAGAAAAAAGGAAGAAATGAAAGTGATCACTTGATAAAAAGGAGGCTGCTTATTGAAAACTACAAAACTGAGGCGTACAACTTTCTAGATGCAGGTTGATAATTGGAAATGTTTATTACCTTTTTGGTGGTCTAGGTAGACAATGGTACAAAATTACAACTTATTCCTTTTTTCACATGAGAAAGCAGTGTATGAGAACTTCTCCCTCACACTAATCTTAGGGAAGTTAAGGGGAGATAAATGCAAACAGCTCATTTGATATACACTTGACATTATAAAGCTAATTTAATAAAATCATCACATAGAATGTCGTGTGGATAGCCTTGACTGAAAACTAGTAGAGGTTGAAAAGATAATAGCATGGAAAGTATGCCCATGCTTTGTGCAACAATGTGTTCTTAGGTGTGTATGGTGGATAATTGACTCGGATAACAGTAAGCTCCAACCCTTGATCTTGACATATTATCTGCAAAAGCTAAAAGCATTTATTTCTGCCAAAATTGAATCCCAGCAAGCTATATTAGTGAGAAAAACAACTCTTTCTTGTGGATCATAAGTACCCAGTACCTATGTATCAGATGATCATCAGCCAACACTACCAATATCCATTTTCATGAAGTTCTGTAAGCACAGTATCCTTGGTGGACACTAAGACTTGGATAACAGTAATGAAACTCCAAACCTGGACACTGATGTATTATCAACTGAAGCTGGAAAACATTTGTTTCAGCTGAAATTGAATCCCCAAAAATGATATCAAATGCACTCTTGTGGATCATGAAGCTGTCCAACTCACCCTTTTGGATCATGAATAAGTTCCTGTGTATATTTCAAATGATCATCAACAAGTATTAGAAATTTATGAGATCCATTTTCTTGAAGTAATGCTGCGCCCATGTATTAAATTGCATAAGATCAAACATGAAGTTCACCATGGGCTCACTTTTACTAAAGGATAATGCACGGCTGGTGCCAAATCAATAAATTTCAAAAGGTAGAACCTCATCAGATAGCTTTTAATATGCACAATTGCATTGATACACACCATACAGATTTTTTAAATGGTATGGGTGTTAAAAATGTAAATAATGTGTATATATATAGATAGATAGGTTAGTTTTAGGTTAGTCTTTTTGGTTAAAAGCCAACTAGTCAACAAAGTTGACTCGTCAACATTCAAACCAAAGAGACGTTGGGCGCTCTATTTAGAATTTTAGAGCCGTTGGGGCCTCTCCCAACGTCTCTATGGGGCTGCTGGCATTATTCTACCTTCAATAAATAGGGGATGACTCCCCTCTCTTATGTATGCTTCTTGCATTATTCTACCTTCAATAAAATATTATTTTTTATTTGTTGTGTTAACCACCTTGGGTGGATTTGGTGTGAGCCCATTTTTTGGCTTGTGTATGTTCTTTTGGTGCTTTGGTGGAATTCTTTGAGTGTCCACTTTGTTGATTTGGTGAACATCTTCGGGAAACCTTGTTTCCTTTCAATGGGAACCCGAAGAGGTAAAAAGGGAATGAAGGGCTGCATCCTTTTAAGCTAATTCTATCAATAAGATACATTTTGAATCATTGAGATTATTTTGGTGGCTCCTTAATATATGCATCAACTCATGATAATTTAGTTGGTGCCATGTTTTGAAAAATTTGTACTTTGCTAATTTTATATTTGAAATTGATTTGAAAATAATCTTGGTCTTAGATATGTTTTTTTTTTTCTGTTTTATTTTTTTTAAATATAAAAAATCTTCTTTTCTTATTTCTTTTTTTTTAACCAAATTTTATGATTTGAAATTGTAGTTTGAGGCCTTGAAAAGAACACTGCGGCATTTTACACTTATACCAGCTGGAGGTGGTGGTTTGCTGGCTCATTCCTTAGCTTTTGTGGCATCTTTTCTGAAGGTACCCCTTGATTTACCTTTGCAGATCCATGCGTACAATGTTGGTTATCAATTAGAACCAAATCTAAATTCGTGGCATGAACACAAAACTGGATAGCATAAAAGAGTTAAGCATGCTCACTTAAACAGCTACTTAGCCTGCTGATCTAGCATCTTGTATATGTTCAGGTGAAGGAAGATGCTGAATCCGGCAAAGGCATTGAGTCTGTAATTAGTCAAGTGGAGAGACTTTTAGCAGAAGGTAAACTTGCTGAAGCAGCAGATGCATTAGAGCTAGGCGTATCTGGTAGCCAGGCAGAGGGGCTTGCGTCTGAGTGGGTGAAGTTGGCAAGAAACAGGGCAATGACAGAGCAAGCACTTTCGTTGCTCCAGTCATACACTACTGCTGTCAGTTATACTTAATCTTGAAATGACCTAATGTGAGGAACACCGCCACACAGACTGACTTGTTCATCTGTAACCACACCATTCCTTGTCAATCAAAATTTTGCTATTTGGTTGAGAGAACATTGCCCTAGTATCGGTCCTGGGCGACTTTGCATATTTGGCCTTAAGCTGCTTTCATAAGATGGGAAAATGCAGCTACTTCTGTTGGTGGTTGGATCTACACTCAAATTCCATTTAGTCGCGCATGTTATATGCAACATAATGGAGCATGCAAATGATTTTTAACTTTGTTAGGAGAAACTTATAATGTATTTGCATGACAAGGTAGGCAATGGTCTCTTCAAGATACGAATTGAAGTCGCATGTTCTGTATTTTACGGTAAACTAGGAATTGTGGAGGAATAAGATTCTTGTTAAACTTCACATGCTTCTGAGCCACCGAGGTGTTTAGGTGCAGGAACAGTCGTTTATGCTTGCAGCAATGGCTTTTTAGACTCAACCTTCTTGTTACCCTTGAATTTCATCTTTTATCTCATTATGAATTGGCTTACTAGTGGAGCTAAGGGCATTTTTGCAATGCTCTGTGATTTTTGGTTCCTGTGATTGTAAATCATAATTACCATACTTTCTCGAGGTTAGTGGAACATGAAAAAGTAGTTATTGTGATTTCCAGCTGTGATTCCTTTTGCCTTGAAACCTGTGAAAGTAGATAACAAGGTTGACCTTGTGATCTACTTTCTCAGCTTCTACTTTCTCACCTGTGACCAAAATAAACATGCCCTAAACGTTGCACCATGGCTATAACCACCTTCCATGTTTATCTCTTTGAACATAACTGACAAAAATTCTCAGTCAGCATCATGAGCCACCGCTTTATTTTTGTTTTTTTTTTTAAATCCAACCTAAAAATCATTGATCGTCAGATGTATGTCAAAGGTGTTTCAGCCCTTTTTACAGAATTATTGTCGCTTTTGGAACCTTCTTGACAAAACCCCAAAAAAGAAGAAAAAATTGATGCCAACGATATCCATCTTGAAAGCTATGGAAGATCTCATAAGTGACATTAGGTTGCCCTTAGAATCTCTTACTTAGCATGTTTTTGTGTTTTACCAAGATTTGTTTCTTAACTAAAAGTTTGATGATGATAACAAACGCAAGTATGGTTACTCCTGTTCTTTTGACCAGTGTTTGGTGGATAAATACTTTCAGAAAACCTCATGATCATATCAGCCATCAACACTTGCCTCAAATTTCGTCATAAAAAAACACTTGCCTAAAACTTTTATGATAAGCTGCTTTTATTATAGCTTGAGAGAGAGAGAGAGATTAATTGATTAGCAAGGACGAGTGGGAACTGGTGGTTCTTCTGTTTTCATTCCAATAAAGTTCATAATTATTGGTCTATTTCCTTTTATACATTTTCGTAAACGACATATATGGGAAACCATCACCATTATCCATTTGTCATTTCTTTCTCCTACTGTCCATCAAATCATGTCCTTCAGTATGTGATCCTATTGGCTTATTGGAATAACCGTGTTGAATCTATTGATGCAGCAGGCACTGTGCAATTGGCTAAATTATCTCTCTATTTTGTGACCCCAAGGGCATGTTGGGAATGATGCGATACGTTTGCAAAGGTGTCAATTCCAATGGTACTACATGACCAAGTTCATGAAACGGAACAATTTCTAGAAACGACCTGAAATTTCTAAAAATAGAGATGTTGTTCATAAAGTTGGTCCCATTTTCACCACCTTAGAACCAAGACTGAGCACAAACCAAGATAACCCAGCCGATGCAGAGCTGCAAACATGGTGAACTCGAGTTTACATGGTGCTCAACAAAATGGTAACCACCATTTTAAATTTCTGAAAAAATGGAGATTCTCAAGAGAATTCTAATTGTGAACACAAGAATCAGGATTCCTGAGGAAATCAAGATTCTCATTTATGAGAATCTGAATTTTCATGCAAAAGGAATTAGGATTCTTATCTCATGAAAATCGAGATTGCTGAAAGAATCATGACTCCCATCACTATTTTTGTTATCTATGAAAAAATACGACACACCTGATCCTAGCAGCTATAATTTAAATATGCATGTTTGAGTTCTTAAGATCCCATACACATAGAAAGTGGGCAACCACTATAGCAAAACAAAAAGCACTGCCTTCCGAGATGGACGGCTCAGATGTGAGCAAGCAGGCTAGATCATGTAAAACAGGAGGTAAAGGATCACCCCAGTAGAAGGATGGTCCCACTTAAGGCCATAGATTTGGAGTCGTTTCTTGCTTGGCATGCAGTCCAGATGGACAATTCTTTATTCTTATCTGCTCATCAATATATACGACATAAAAAGCAACCCATTTTTTCCAAATTCCTACTAGATGCTGACTTGTAGATAGGGACAACCATATCCATAATCATCACCACCACATCTTTGTGCCTCGTTCTATGAATTCTTGTCTCCTTCCTCCATTTTTTTCTTTGTAAATGATCTTATTTCACCAACTTATTTCACCATCTGTAGCCCACTGCCACCGCTAGCTACGTTGCTCTAAAAAAGAAAGGGGGAAGGAAGAAAAATTCGTTCTTGGTTCATTGAGATCCTTCCTCTGTCAAAGACTCAAAAACACAAACATGGGATTCTTCTCTTTAGTGGGTCTCTTCCTTCTCTTCATTTGCTCTTCATCCATGGCTTGTGATCGTTGCGTGCATACTTCGTTTTCTGCTTACTATTCCTCCCTTTCTGCTCTATCAGGTTTTGATTCTCACTTTCATATTTCTCTTTCAATCTTTCATGGGTAGTTCTGTTTGGTTTCTTTTCTTCAACTCTAAAAAAAATGGTTTTTTGTTTTTACATTTTACCAGTTGGGGCTTGTGGGTATGGGCCTCTGGCCTTGGGTTTCAATGGAGGGTATGTTGGGGCAGCTAATACTACGTTGTTCAGGGAAGGCATCGGTTGTGGAGGATGCTTTCAGGTATTCACCACCCTTTTCTTATGGTTAAAGCAAATATATTTTGTTGCCCATAGCTAGGGAAGTACTTCCACAGAACACTGAACTAAATAAAGCTCTATAGTCTATGATGGTGCTATGGCTATGGTTCAGGGTATAAATAAAAACAAAGATTTGAAAATCTCAATTCTAACAGCTCTGAATCATAGAATCTATCCAAGACCAGAAACAGAAAACTGAGAAATTTCTGCTCCATGGTCTATGGTGGTTCCATAGCTGTGGTTAAGGGTGGTATTCTCTAAAAAAAAATAAAAAAATCTCAATTCAAACCGCTCTGAATCACAGAATCTAAGACAAAACAGAGAAGTGAGAAATTTCTTCCCATTCTTATAAAGCAAAAGAAACTCGTCAATTCAAAATATTTTCCAGTTAATTTTTTTTTTAATTGGTATGTTGTTAA
Source organism: Nuphar pumila (assembly GCF_984573655.1). Lineage (NCBI taxonomy): Eukaryota > Viridiplantae > Streptophyta > Magnoliopsida > Nymphaeales > Nymphaeaceae > Nuphar > Nuphar pumila. Next base: position 109,701,442 of record NC_143255.1, on the reverse strand, counting down.
ATGGGCAGATAAGGTGCAAGAACCCGAGGTTATGTAGCAGTCATGGGGTAAAGGTGGTGCTGATAGACCACAATTCTAATAACAAGACAGGTTGGGTGCTAAGCGATATGGCATTCATGGCCATGAGTCGACCAGGGATGGGCTTAGTACTCAAGAAGTTGGGGATTGTTAAAATTGAGTACAAGAGGTAAGTTGATGCAGGAGTGGGTTTACATCATAAATGAACATCAAATTATAGAGTTTCTCCATTCTTTTTATTTTTCGTTTGGTTTTGTAAACAAGCTTTTCTCAAGTATCATGGCAAATTGAATTGGGGTTTTTGTCTACGTAGTTATTTTCTGTACTACTGCACTAAAATAGAGTTTAACAGTGAGAGGCATGTATGCAACACACAGGATACCCTGTGACTATGCAAACCAGAACCTGAGTGTGAGAGTGGAAGAGAGCAGTCAATATCCACATCATCTAGCCGTCAAATTCTTCTTTCAAGGGGGACAAACTGACATCGTCGCCGTTGATATTGCTCAGGCACTCTCCAATCTCTGTGTGTGTTTTGCTTGCAGATGCTTATGAATTGAGAGACATCAGTATGACTACTGTTGCTCCAGTTCTAAACACAAGTGAATGATTCCATTCAAAATGTTTTACTTACGATAGCAGATTTTGATTGCAGTTAGGATCTCCAAACTGGACTTTCATGACAAGGAGTCATGGGGCAGTATGGGAGACAAGCCGTGTTCCTCCGGGGCCTCTGCAATTCCGGTTTGCGGTGACGGCCGGATTCGACGGAAAATGGATTTGGGCAGACCAGAAAGTCCTTCCAGCTTACTGGAGACCTGGATCTGTCTATGATTCTGGCGTTCAGATTCATGACATTGCGCAGGAGGGATGTCCACACTGTGATGACAGCAACTGGAAATGAACGGAGGGTGTGCATACTCGTGACAATTACAGTTACAGAAGACAACCAAAAATTCAATATTAGTTTATTATTTTTGTATTTGTTATTGTCTTTGTTTTACTGTAGTAAGATTAAACACTTGGCAAAAATTCATTTTTTGTTTTTCTCTGGAACAGCTTTTGTGATATCATCTAACAGTTCTATCAACAATTTTCTGATCAATCCTCAACTACCAGCTCAACGGTTCAACTGTGAGGCCACAAATTCAATTTCCATCGATGGCAATACAACTAGGTCTCTCTAGGCATGTTGGTCTTCCATAAGGCTTTGCCAGGTTCTGATCCCCCAGGCCAAACCAATGCACACAAATTCACATCCACCCTCAGAGCCGCAAATATTCACCTCTGTAGGACAGTAGGAGCAATATTGTCCCCGGCCACTGGAAATTTTGGACACACCATTTGAGAAATTTATGACAGCATCAACGAAGTCCTAAACACTTGCCTGGTGGCGCCTGCACTATCGCCTGTTGTGGTTTTTGTTAAGGGTGCGAGGATCGTTTTTCAACAAAGTTAGAAACCTGGTCTGTCTCATGTATTCTGGTACGTTCCAATGCAAAATTGGTGCCTCTTACATTTTTTCTTGTTTTATTCTCTGTTTTGCTGGAAAGTCTTATTTTCAGATTTGGAAGCGAGAAAGATGCAGGCAAAGTGCTGCAAAATGGAAAATTTGTACCGGTTTTTCCATCCTTCCAAACAAGAGAAACTTTTTTGCTGAGAGTTTTTCTAAAAAGTACACTTTTTAATAAAAAAACATTCCTCAATGGGGGTGGGGGAATGTTTTATACCAAGAAAAATTTATTTTTACACTCCTCACCACCCATCTCACCACCACCCACCATCTCCACAGCCACCATCCATCTCACCACCCTCCTCCTCCTCCTCTCTCATCTTTTCACATTTTCCCACTCTGTTTTTCGCATGCTACGCAAACAAACGAAAAACGTTCTCTTGAAAAGCTTCTCATATCAAAAACTCTCATAGGCAAAACTTTTTTCTCCTATTTCCTATGAGAGTTTTTTTCTCTTCCAAACATGCCCTTTAAGTTGTGTTTGTGGGTACCTTGTTAAGAAAATCCTAACTGCATTCTAGCGCTAAGAACTCCATCTACACTGGGTATAAGCCCAATTGTGACTGTATTACCTATGGTTTTTGGTTTTTCATTTTGTTTGCCTTGCAAGTGTTTGAACAAATGCTTATGAATGTAAATTGAGTTTAAATCTGTTCTTTTTGTTCAACAGTTCTTTCCCTCATTTTTCTCTTTTATTTGTAATTTTATGGGTTTTCACAATATTATTTGTGTTCTCCCTGTATCGTTGTGCCTTCAAATTATATCTCCTCTGTCAAAATCCATATTCTCAAATACTGTGATGAAAACTTTAGTTTGGGAACCAACATCTAAGGAAGTAATTGCAAAATCCATATTTCAACCGAAACAGTTGATAGTAGATATTTTAAATCCGTGACCAGAATTTTTAGAGGTTCTCCCAAACAGGTAACAAAGAAATGTCAAATCCACAGCATTTGTAAATTTCTTAGTTGCCTTCTTAGCCACCTCCAACTGTGAGCTCCCAAACAGAGCCTATGTAAACGCAGTCACACTTCCTCCCTTCCCCAGGAAAGAGTTTTCTCATAAAAACCTTGGAGTTTCATATGTTTCATAGGGGACTCATTTCCTGCCCACTTGCATGAAACGAAGACTCACTGATGCCCTGCGATCATCAATCCCTTGCTTAAACTTTTCAACGAGTTTTGGGTAACCAATCCATTTGAATGGTGGCCCCCATGAAAGAGGACACAGTGTGCAGAACGCAGATCACTGCACCGACAACTGATATGACATTGGATCACAATTAATGATTTCATAATCAGAATATTTCTTTCAAGCTTACAACTAACAAGCAAAGTCTCATAATATGAGTATACAACCATTTCTTTAAAAGGATACGAAAGAACCTAAGAACCCCCAAAGTGGGAAAGTAATGACTCCTCCATTTACACCTAAACTACTAGCTGTGCGAGGCATCTAAGATGCTGCATCTATTGAAGGACCAGAGATACAAGGTTGCCCTACTTGGTGGCATGAGCTGAGATTTTTTTGTAGTGACATTGAAATAATAAGATCTTTGGCCATTTCAAGGGCATTACTTTCTCATTAGGAGAACTACAGTGTGAGCAGCAATGCTTCGATTCTCCCCAAGGCTGTCAACTTTCTCATGAGTTTTTGCCTTAAGGTTGACCACAGACGGATCTGCTCCAAGCAACTCACATAAGTTGGATCGTATAGCCTCCTTGTGGGGGCTCAGTTTTGGTCTCTGCAGGATCAAGGTGGCATCTAAGTTTCCAAGCTCATAACCTGTCTCATGCATGAGCCTGACCTGAAAAAACATGAATAATACAACAGATAAATATAAGGGGGAAAACGGAGGGGGGCCAGAAAAGGAAGAAGAGCCATATGAATCCTGGCAAAAGATCAGAGAAACCATCCTTTTATTCCACAATAAAAAGAGATGTTCATTAGCAATAGTGACAGAATACGATTTCAAAAATGATAATGACATTCAAATCATTCATATAAAATTATCCAGCCAGTGCCATGGCACCACAAGTTCCAATCACAAGTGATGCTGCAGTTCTCAGCTAATATGATACACTTTTAAAGCAGTTAGTATATCTTCTTAAAGCCAGGCTTATCTGGTGTATCTAGAGCAGATATATTTGAGTCGTCAAAATTCAGGGGAGGTGATGTCAAAGCTTTTCTGGAAGTGCAAAAGCAAATCTCCAGAGCTATTATAATGCCAAATTATTCATTATGGAACAGGTAAATGACGATTTAAATCACATTTTGAGAAAAAGGTTCATTCAGAGACAACACAACCAATATAAGGTCTGAGAAATCATCACAACCATTCAACATCAGAAACAGCACTAGGACTATAAGATATCAGTACAATACGCAAGAAATTATGCCAGCTGATGCAAATATCTTTCTAGAAAACTCCAAGAAAAATGAAAGAAAAATATCAATCAACTTGGATCTGAGACTACCGCTTCCTTCTGTAGAAGTGAAGAGATTAAGTTAAACTGCTAGGCAGATAGGCTAGTTTACTACAATGTGCTTTGCACACTAATACCTTAAAAATAGAACCCGTGATATAACATAAACATGAAACCAGAGAGGGTGCATTCATAGAACACAAAAAGATGAACCATCAACTGCATGACATCCTGACTTTGAATCAGCTATCTTTTATCATTTAAGATGATGATGAACCCTGAGACTCAATATGAAGGGCTAACAAAAGATTCTCTCCCAACTCATTCTCCCCACACACCCAACTAGACATGGCCTGCCTTCACAAAACTCAGGATTCACAACCAAATAACTGATAATAAGCTGAAGCAATGACAAGAATATGTATACATACCATATATGCACATACCATATATACACATAAGCAAGCAAAATTGTAGGATATACAAAGTTTACATGCATATGCATGTATCTTGATAGAGGAAACAAACTCGTGGTTAAAGGTGAATAAGAACCACACAAGCTAATTCAGCAAGCATTATTTTACAGAAATTCTCATGAATCTAGACATTTACAAGTGAAAATTAAATGTCGGAGCACATCTTCAGCTCTATCATGGGCAATTAGTTCCTCTGAAACCATAGCCTTTTACCATTCATATTAAGTAAAATAGCTCCTTCTTTGTTCAGAGAAAAATTGTAACAACAACAGCATAAGAAATACAGAGTACACAGAAGAATAGCAACTGCCATGCTTACAAATTATGGAAGAAATACTCAAATAAACATCATTGTTGAAACAACCACTGCCTAACTAGCACACCTCATGGCAAAGTATTTAACACCAAACTTGGATATTCAACAAAGTGCCTATCCTGAAGTGGAAAAGATGGTTGTAATGGCAAATCCTTTTGCATATACATGTGCAACATGGAAATCCCATCAAGCTAAACTGATGGAAGGGCCCTTTTGAAAACATCACTTTACCAAACAAGAGAAGTAAAAAAGGCCACAAAATATGAACTCCTTGTTCATAACAACTCAATAAAAAAAACAAAAGATTTGCATCGCGAAAGCTGATATGAGATGCAATGATATGGATAGAGAAGCATACAGCTTCTTTCACGAAGACAGATGACGCTGCACCCCGCCATTTAGGATCGCTATCAGGGAAGATCTGACCAATGTCTGGAAGTCCCAACGCTCCCAAAATTGCATCAACAACACAGTGTAGCAGCACATCCCCTGCAATTTGTTGTTCAATTCAATAGTCGGACGGAAATGCAAGTACACTCATTTAATGTGAAAAGAGAAGCAAGCACAATAAAAACATAGGCAGAAACATGATATTCATGGTTAATGTAATTCATTGGAAAGAATTTCATATATCAGAACCATAACTTGCTATAGACAACATACCAATTGTCTTACTCCTCCAATTAGACCCTTAGTCACCTATGCGTTTAAAGACCCTTAGTCACCTATGCGTTTAAAGACCCTTAATCAACCAAAGCGTGTAAAACCTAAGAGGTTAAGTATGTAACCGATACATAAAACAACCACAATGGGCCTTATGAATGTAAGTTTTTCTCCCACAGCACCAAAAATAAAGAAGTCAGAAATTCCAATCAAAAATAAAAAAAGAGTGGAAAGCCATAAAATGTTTTCCCACAGTCATATAGTCAATTTCATTTGCTATTCAGTGTAAAATTTTGAACTCTTTTCCAACATAACATCAAAATGCAACAAGTCACGATTATAAACTCGATCAACAATTATCTAAAAAAAAACTAGAACTTGATTTATTCGCAGTACCATTTTCTCTATGCTTCCAATTTTTTCGATGAATTCAATGCATGTTTCTCAGCAAGCTATGGGGCAAATTTTAGGACTGAACTGATCAAAAGAATTTCCTGATTCTGCAGTTCAATCCCATCGAAACTATGCACTAAACATGAAATTATACTGAATATCATTAAAAAATGAATTTATTATAAGAAAAAAGAAAAAAACAACCCAAGACAGAACCCTGGAGAAACAACGGCAAAGGATCAAAACCCTAGAAATTTACCGTCCGAATGAGCTTCGCATCCTCTGTCATGAGGGATATCGATCCCTCCGATAATCAACGGCAGCCCCGGCTCCAACCTGTGCAGATCGAACCCGTGGCCGACTCGGAACGGAAGCGAAACGCCGGGGTGATCACTCCCTCCTACCTTAGTCTCGGCCTCGTCTCTGCCCTCGGCAGAAGTCTCCGTTCGGAGGGTAGTCGCCGCTGCAACCCATCTCCTTCTCGTGGAAGATATCGATAGACCGACCGCGGAAGCATCGAAACAGCTGAAAGCACGACGATACAGACTCCCCATCAAACCAGACTCAAACAACACGAAGAAGACGAAGAAATTAACAAGAGAAATTCAAAATAGGGTGTATTTACTCTTTCTGAGAAGGGAAGAGGATGACGGAGGGATGGCCGGAGAGGGATTTTCCGGCGCTCTTCGCCGGAAAGGCAGAGAAGGAGAGGGCCGTTGCAGAAGAGACCGTCGCCATGCGAGCGAGAGAGAGATGGGAATCTTCTCTTTCCTCTATTCGGATCTCTTCTCCACCGCTCCTTACTTATGGGATTTGATGCTTTCGTAGACGGGTCGGATTCGGGTTGGATTCAATAGAGATCCTAACCACAAGACCGGTCCACAAGGAACTTTGCCTGAACTAGAATTCCAGTCTTGGAGGAGTTCATGATTTGGACCAGGCGGGATCCGGGTCTAAGATGGGCTGCATTGCTTGAAATGTGTTAGCAGTGAACTCCGTTAATATGGGTCTGGTTTAGATATGGGACCAGACCAGACTAGACCAGACCCAAGTCTGTTTTGCTGGATTTGTTTGGTGGCAATCGAACATGTTATACATGTGCCGTTGGAATATTATAATTTTTATGCACATTCAAACAATGTTTTAAATGCAAACATATGGAAAACAAAACTAATGTGAAATATATGTTGCTCTCATGGTCAGCAGGGTGTATGTGAAGTCGTTGAAATGAAGGCGCGAGATCAAACCCGCTGACGGACGGGTGTGTCTGTAGCTTTGGAAGGTGGGCCCAGCAGGGTGATTGTGGGCCCTATCCAGGGTTTGTTTAGCTGGAGTGCAGGTCCATTAGGTTGTCCCGGTTCTCGATGAGGGTTCCTAAAAGTATAAGTGGACATTGGACAAGGGCCAAGGCTTGGGATGAGTTTTTCGAGTCTGGTCGAACCTGGTCTAGACACAAGCTGAGCTCATAGCGACAGTTTAGAACCTCAAAGCAAACACCATTCTTGTGATAAACTAAAAATGTCTATTTTCTCTCATTCAGAAAAAAATTAATTAAAAATAAAAATCAACTTTTACATATAAAAAATTTAAAAGACTTACAGTTTCCTGGCAATGTTTGCTGTTATTTATGTTTTTATTTAAGATAAAAATTTCTCACATTTTTTTTTTCCAAAAACAATGCTGATATTTGTTACTATGGCTGCACCTTGTCTGCTCAACCCACTCAGCTTGCCGTTAAATTACAATGAGTAGAAATTGTCACTTTTCATTGATTTTGGCAGACCAAACACTACAAATGAGAGTGAGAGATCCAAAAATGTGATGATCTCTCAAATCACAGCGAGAAGATGATCAAACATCCCCACCGTCCATTGTGGTGATCAACGGCCATCATTATAGCTGCCAATGATGACATCATCAAAAACATGTTTGGTGGGACCCACAACTTGCGCAGGGGATGTGTAATTGAATCAATGGACGGTCGGGATGTTAGATCATTTCCCACAGTGATTTGTCAGATCACTTAATCTCTCTCTCTCTCTCTCTCTCTCTCTCTCTCTCTCTCTCTCTCTTCCCCACCCACCCCCTAGTTACGGGATATTATTGCTTGGGGGAGCTGATCCGGACTGGGTTGGATCCGATAAAGAACCTGGCCACAAGTCCGGTCCACTGGGAGCTAAAGCTAAACCGGAGTTTGGGTCTTGGAGGAGTTCATGATTTGGTCCAGGTAAGATCCGGGTCTAAGACGGTCTGCACTCATATGGGTCTGGTTTATGTATGGGACCAGACCAAACCCGAGTACGTTCGGATTTCGAACATACCCTTGACTCTTGTTAGTTGTTTATATTAATTTTCTTATGCACATTCAAACCATATTTTAAATGCAGAAGGACTGAAAAACAAAGCTAATGTGAAGACATATTGATAACAGTTTTGTTTCCTCGAAACTGCGCATCAAAGAAAAGTAAAAGCCAAAATATTGATGGACAGTGGACACCGGGCAAAGTTTGGGCAGACCGAACCAGGCCCAGACCCGAACCAGATTTTGACGGGTCAGACATCATGCCAAACGCTTTAAAACGCAAAAACACGCGCCATCGTTTTTCTAGTGATAAACTTATTTTTTATTTTTTTCGGAAGATAAAAAGTTCTTTTGGTTGCCAACGGGTCGGGTTTGGTTAGGACCCAGGCAGAACCAGACCTGGCCCCAATTTTCGGTTATGGTGTCCAGTCTGCACCGGGTTCTAATCGGACCCAGCATAAGAGAAATCATATCCGGACCCGATAAGAACTACATGAACCACACCCGGGCAATATCCGGTAAAATAATATATTTTTATCATTTTTACACTGAAAAATTATGGGTCTTAATCGGAACTTGGGTTGGGCCCGGGTCTGGTATAAAATTTTACAAACTATACTTAGATCTATGTATTAATCGGACCTTCGGGTCTGGGCCCATGTCTTAATCAGGTCTTCTTATTTATCACCATACCCAGACCCTATAGGGTTTGGTACGGGTCAGATCTAAATAAACCCGACCCATCAACACCCTAATTGTTGGTATCGAAAGAGGAAGTTGTCAAAATCTCATCCTAGAGGTTTCCTTTCATTTGTTCCATTGTTCATGCCCTTTGCCAAAGTCCCTATGAAAAAAAAGGTCCCACTCAAACAGGAGGGATTAGGAGTCCATGCAGATGGGCGAGTTAGGTGCGAACTGCATAAAGATAAAGTATTTTTGGTGTGTGTTTTCAACAATCTAACATTGCCGATATGTTCAGTGTGGTCCATTTTCTAGGAATATAAACCTGAATTGCATTTTCTGAACAAAAGAAAAACTAAGTTAGAAAATTTTGAGCTGTTGATTTTCAAGCCTATAAAAATCTACTCACATATCACAACAAGATAATTCAAGAGCTGATTCTTATAAAATCATATGTGCAGTCAGACTAAAATAAAAAGAAAATAATTAACCTCAGAGAATCTGGTCACTCGTAGTTTATACATATACCCTACTAAAAAATTGGTAATTCCTTTCCAATATTATATTTTGATGCGCAGGAAAGCTTTAAGAAGCCTCAATCTTATCCACGTTTTATATGTGGTGCATGGCCTCATGCAATTTTGTTAATGATCAAATTTAACTTTGTTTACTGAAATACTATATTGCATGTCTAGACTTATTTTACAGCTTAAACTATCATAGTTATAATTAAAACATTATTATAGTTGATTGCTATTAGAGGAAAAGATATGAAAAGAATCAATTTGTACACTTACATGAAAATAAAAAAGAATGTGGGAAATGAAACTCATTTGGGTATGACGATGTGATTATTTTTTGTTATTTTTCATGAAACTGACCTTACAAATGTGATTTACATGTTTTGCTTAGTGAGAATTGGCTCTTTGGGTTGTCCAATTATATATGACATGTAGGCATGGTCTTATAAGGCTTCAAAAATCCACAGCCTATAATATGAGATAATTTCTTGGGTCATAACACTGTTTTACTGGGGCACCTTGACGGTAGCACCATTGTAAAACGCATTTTACTGGCACAAAAAAAGATTGCGCCAGTAAAACTTGTTTATCTGGCGCATCCATTATACGATCACTAGACAATCGAGTTTTCTCTGGCACAGCTTTGAGTTGCGCCAAAGAATATAAGGTTTCACGCAAGAGAGTTTTACTGGCGTAATTTCGAGTTGCGCCAAATAATGTATTTCACTGGCGCAATATTGATTTGCGCCAGTGAAAAGTTAAAACTAAGTAAACACCCAAAACTTTGCATTTTGAAGCCATTTTGGACAGTTTAAGAAATAAGACTCATTAATACATGCATATATTTGTTACAGTATATATATATATACATACATACAAATGACTTAGCAAAACTTTTTTTTTAATCTGACCAGATTTGTGATTTACATGCTATGCTTAGTAGGAACTGACCATCTAAAGTTCTAAATATGCATGAAAATGAGATAACCATTACTCAAATGCTTATTGTTCCCAATGAGCACATCTTTGGAAGCACACAAATATCTAGACAAACGAGAATGACTAATCTCTTTCATCAGTACAGATTTGGATGCAAAAGGTTAAGGATTCCCTATATACAAGGATCACATTGTTGAATATTTTTCTTGTTTGCAGCTGATATTTGGTCTAACTGCTAAGAAGCTGATAAGTTATGACCCATCAGAGGTTTCAAAGGACCTCAGGAAGAACTTTACTGCTTTTATTGATGGCTTGATTTCTTTCCCACTTGATATTCCTGGCAATGCTTACTATAAATGCTTACAGGTATCTCGCTATTTTTTTAGTTTTGATTTGAATGTTCTTGTTTGGTATTTATATTGTGAAATATGGGCAATGACAGATTTATATATATATATATATATATTTCTGGGTATTATTTTTCTTGTTTTTTTTTTGTCTTTTAGGGAAGGAAGAGTGAATAAATCAACCATGTTTCTTTGATGAGCAGGTTATGAACTTTGAACATGTTTCTCTCTCTCTGTCTACTTTTGTTCTTTACTTTTGCTATATTAGTTTGAACTTTGAACATGTTTATACTCTTGTTTTTCTATGAAATCTATATTGTTATTTGTATCAGCTGTTTCTCTGCATTGTAGCAGATAGTATTAAATAAGTCTCATTCTATTTGTTTAAGCATTGGTCTTGTTCTTTGTCTGCTATTTACAACCGAATTCTGGACAAGCCTTTTTTGTTATATTTGTCAAACACTTAAAGGATGTGTGTACCTGGGATGAAATAACACGATGATTAGCATTCAATCACAAGTGCCCACAGCAAATGCTGGTCGCGCAAGCACTTTGGTCACTGATAGAATACTGTCCCTTGGACCTTTGTTTCAACGATTTCTTATCAGTTAACTGACTTAGCCTAAACTTACCTGCCTTTCATGCAAGTTGATCTGGTGGCAAGACATGCAGCCAACACCAACCTTCAAGGCTTTTGTGTTCTCATGCTTGCTTTTTTCACATTCTGAGAATCTCAACCAAGTCTTTTCCTGTTTTTATCTACCCGGGAATGTAAAAGCTGGTAACTGAACATGGCCTTTTTTCCCAGTGATAACTTTAAGTTGTTTCAAAGTGGGAATTTCTCGAGTGTAAAATCATGTTTTTAGTAAAAAAGAACATGATTCAAGAGCCAATTCATGGCATTTAGAATATGTTGAACACATCTATGCGGTTCTGCTAGATCAAAACAAGCTGCATCTATAACTTTTTAAGATGACATGATGTCAAGGCGGGATCACCAAATGTAATCCCAGAATGTGATATTGAAAAAGTTGAGTACTAAATTGAAGCATAACATAATCAATGCTAAGAAGTGTGTTTCAAATATCAGTGAACAGGTGAGATGATTGTACTTTGAAATTGCAGTGAACACATCATGATTAGTATCCTTGTCCCAGTCCTTGCTTTTCCTCATCATATCACCCTGCAATTCAACTTCACATGAGGCCTGCAGTGCATCATTGACTACTCCAACATCTTCAATCATGGCCTTCACACGCCGAAAGCCCGCAATTAATTACACCGATCGGAATCCATCCTGTCATCCATTATTCGGTGCATATACCAAACTTTACTCAAATTTGTTGCACTGAAATAGTATTATATCTGCTTAACGATTCGACCTTTCAGATCTTGCGTATGACTTGATTGGTTATTGCCTCTAACAAGATGCAACATTGGCAAATACTGAGGAGGTTGTGAGCCAGTGGCAGCTTGAGCAGTGAAAGGTCGTCTAGAAGGTGCTGCTGCAAAACCTTGAGAAGGCCCACAGGGTGGAGGAAATTGAGCAGTGAAAGGTCGCTCAGTACCATTACGATTCATGCCAAGATCACCATTAGGAGCAAAGGGCCTTTGCTGCCTGTATGGGCCAAAATATCCCTTTAATGTTCTTCGATTACTTCCAACGATTCCCATATATGAGTTGTGGATTCCCGTGTTTGGCACATGTTGGTTTCTGTATGTACGCTGATTCAAAGGCCTCATGGTGATGTTGCTAAAGCCATAGCATTGAAGTGGTGCATGTTGGGCTTGCATGGGAATGTTCTGTTGATGACCAACAAATTGCTGGCAAGGCAGAAGAGGTGGATAATGGAGGGAAGGGGTGAAGGTGTTCATGGAAAACCAATGTTGTGTTGGGAATAAAACGGACATACCGGGTCTCCCCACAAGTGTGAATCGATGGAAACAATGAAGCAATGACAATGGAAGAAATAAAACAAAAAACAAACAAACCAACAACGAAAACGAAAACAAAAACAAAAACACAAAAAGATTTATGTGGTTCCCTCAAGATGAAGTACATCCACGGTGACCGATAGGTCAGCAACTTCCACTATCTTCTTTAAAAGATTACAAAGTGGCCAAAAGGCATAAGCCTTACAAACACACAAGGTGTAACAAGATGAACAAGGTGATATACCTCACCGAAGAACAAAGAACGAATGATCTAAAGACTGTCCTGAAAGAAGTGTAACAACACTTCTTGCTTTTGTTCTCTCCGCACCCTTTCGGTGCTCTAAAAGTGTTTATCACACAATCTCTCTCTAATGTTCTGCCTTTTTCGTTCTTTGGTATGCTCTTCCGATCTCTCTCTCTTATTCATCCTTTAAATAAAGGACGAGACCCACATTTAATACGGAAGACTAAACGTCTTGCACAACATACAATGCGCCTGAAGCGCATTAGCACAAATCGCTATCGACTGACTACTACAAATCGCTATGCAGCGATACCACAAATTACTATGCAGCGATACCAAAAATCGCTATCCAGCGACTAGTACAAATCGCTATGCAGCGATACCACAAATCACTATACAGTGATACCACAAATCGCTATCCAATGATACTGCAAATCGCTATTCAGGTTAAAGCACTCTTCTCCAAATCGTTATCGACAAATCATTGATCCTCAAACTCTGAACAACTGAATCATCATTCAGCTGAGAGGACTTACACAAATTGCTATCCAGCGAATACGAAAATCGTCCTCAAGAAGATCAGGCGTCGTGCTTGGAATTCTGTAGCGATATTGAATGTGCATCGAACCAATGAATCCCATAAAGGAGGGAAACCCAACATGTTGCAAGCCTGATTTGTACTGTAAAGCATGTGAATGCCTTTGAGGATGGTTCCTACCATTGAAGCCGTTTCACCTTGGTGGCTGCCTAGCTGGTTCCTGCATAACTCTATGTGGTAGAGGAGGTGGTGAAGGATGTGGAAGAAACTCACTTCCGTGGCAGTCTATGAACAAAGTGGAAGTGTTTGGGATTTGGTTTCACCTTTAACTGAGGCTAAGATCTCCTTTTGGTTCTCTTCTGTGCAATGACAACTGTCTAAGGGCAAGAAGCAACAATATAGGAAGAACTGATCACCAAGTATTTGTAAACATCGGAAAGAGGAGTCTTGAAAAACAAATTACAAAAAGTCCAGTTCAACGAAAATTCTAATTTCATAGCATCTGTTTTATTCCCTCCCTTCATTTAGGTCTGCAAGTGGGTCAGTTACACCGGATCTTTATCCAGATTTGACAGTAACACAAACCTAAACCTACACGAATCATTCCCCCATATAGTTTTTAAATTGGATATTATATCCATTTCCAACTGATTCAGCTGGATCTGGAACTCTAGCATAGAATTCCAAGTTTGGTCTAGATCAAGATCCAGGCATCCGTTTTAAAATTTGGATTGTAGTGTTGGGTCAAGTGTGACCCAACCGATTTGCATCCATTAGGCATCAATCATCTTATTGTAGTCCATATAATTTCTATAATATAGATGTGGTGCAATACTTCTTTGGATCCATCTCTACCTTATGCTCAAGTTGACTAATCTTTAAAAAATGGCATTTGGCACATGGATATATAACAAATTGGGTTTGGATTTGCCACAAAATTTGCAGATCCTAACACTTCTGCATCCTCTCCTCCCATCTGCCTCAATACAAAGCAAATGATACTAGATCACGTTAGTGCAAATTTTTTTGTGATCAAGGACTGAAACCAATGAATACATGGATCTTGATCCTTCCTAAATCTTATCCAAGTTCAACCTCTTTGCAGCTGCCTTTGATGCCTTTCTACATGGAATGAAACTAGTGCCGCTGCCCAGTCTTAAGCCCGGCTAAGAGAGAGAACCTATAGAATTTTTATCAAGAAATTAAAAATGCCAAATACATCAATATCAAAAAATTTTGAAAAAAAATGTGGTGGCATGTTAAGGCACACAATCTAGATTTAAAGGCTAGCTAAGCTCTATCCAATGTATCAGAAGCTCTATTATATGTTTTAGGAAACACAAAAGGTTAAGTACCTGTCCACAATTTCATGGTTGCTTTTAAATTAATAATTTTACATTGGCATTCTCCATTTGCCTATATTAGGTTTTGGACATTAAATTAATTCCAACATGGAAATATGCACTCTTGCCAAATTTGTTTTTCGAACAGGCTCTAAAGATATGCTCATATCCGACCTTACTGATTGGTTGGGTTTGGACTGGGATATAACATTTAACTGATATCCGCATTGATCATCGGTGCATATAAGTTTAGGTTGGCATTGGTTCTTGCGTGTTAGTTGGATGCTGTAATGTTAAAATGAAATTTGGTACCCGTGGTCTTGGGTTAGAAACCCATTGGTTGGAACTCATAGTGGGAGGTTGTTTTGACCAAATCTAAACCCCTGAATTTAATTATTCATCACGAAGAAAATAATAAGAATCAACTCTTAGATCATATTCCTTCGATATAAAACTACTATTTTATTAGGGTTAAAAGATCAGTACATTGTAGGCCATTGATTTTTCGACCCTTGCAAAATCTTACACGTTGAAAAAACATGATCCAAGTACTGATTTCTACTAACCAAAACATATAGTTCACACCTGAAGGGTCAAATATGCATAAAACTTCAAACGACTAAAAACATTACAGTTTTCTAATATGGGGTTCTTTAAGCACGAAGGTGGCAAATATTTATAGGGTTAATCTAAGCTAATCTAGCCTTTTACTAAACTGGCCCTTCTAGGCTCAGTTTGGGCCAGGCTGTGGTAAAAAAATCCCAGCCCAAGCCCATGGGCAGCCAGACCCCTTGCCCACTTCTAATATTGACTAGGTGAATTCACAAATATACAAAAAAAAAAAAACCCATGTTGGATAATCATATGCAGAAGGTCTGGTCTAGGTAACTAAAAGTAAGTCTATGTATATGGCATTTTTAAAGGGGTTTGAAGTACAAAGAAGTTGCAAAATTTTCATTTAGGGTCCAACCTTTTACCCTTAATTCCAAATATAGGTCACACGCTTTTGAAATTCTAAATATTGGCCAAACTTTTCCTCATTTTTATTATTGTCTTTTAACTTTAGTTAAATCATATGCAAAATTACAACAGTGCCCTTCATCAAAAGTTCACACTGCTTACTTCTTATTTTCTTTTTTATGAGTAATTACTTTTCAGTTTTAAAGGGATAATACAAGAAACCCAAAAGGACTCACCTTTTCCAATATGATGGTTGTTGACCGCTTATTCGACAGTTTGTAGGTAAAGTTTGGCCCATATTTGGAATTTCAGAAAAGTGTGGCCCATGTTTGAAATTAGGGAAAAAAAGGCTGGCTCCTAAATGAAATTTTTCCAAAGAGGTTTTGGGTATGAAAACCTGTTAGTATCTGGCCAGCTCATGGACAAATTATAGTAAACCGATCAAGTATATATAAATGCATATCATGTAGGCATAAACCACCAAATATTCTTCATATTAATCATAAGTAGATGCGTGATTTACACTTTAGGTATTTTTTTGAAGTTCAAACAGGGTTAATCTTTGTACCTTTTTAACATTTTTTTTAAAGATAAGAAAACATTTTATTAATTATATTGAAGTTTAATTCGAAGAGACTTCAGCCTAAAGAAGGGAGAACATATCACTAGGATGCATAATGCATGTTCGACTCTGAAGGGGTGTTTGATTGCATGAACAGCAGCTTCCACAGGTCACTGCTGTCCGCACGTCGAGGTACCTGGCAGACGTGCAGGACACCTGAAATATGGCAATCCGGGCATCCAGCGTTACACCTTTTAGGTGTCTTGCAGTATGTCACAAAGACACAGAGGATGCATGATCCGTTTTTGACTTGTAATTTTTTATTAATTAAAAAAATGTGTCCACGTGTTTCATTCTTTTAGAAAATTGGTTTTTTGAACTTGGAGGCGTCTAGTTGTAGAAACAAGATTGTGCAGAATACTCCTATCTGGATACTGCTAGCCGGGTGTAAGTGTCCTATACTAGTGGAGTTTTTGTCTGAGGTGTTGTGCTCTTTTTTTTTTTGTCCCAGGTGTCCCAGACACCACTGATCTAAGGGGAGGGTGGAAGCTTTGTCACATATACCCGTCATTTTGGTGGTGTCCTTGTGACACAAGCGCTGACATTACAAACAATAATTTAATATTATTTTAATATTTTTTAATGTTTTAAGGGTTTATTTCAATCAAAATGCTTTTTGACATTAAAATATCAAAAATAGTTTCTTATTGATTACAAATTTTAAAAATTCGTGTCATACTTTTATATTAAAAGTGGTTTTATCAAACTATTATTAAAAAAGTAACAAAGTTCATTAAAAATATTAAAATGATAGTTGTATGAATCAGTGCCCGAATCAGATATCCGCTTGAGTCACCAGGGACATGCAGCCAAAATGGTAGGGCAAATGACATAAAAGTTGTTTTTTTCAATTGAATGTGGAGCCCTGTACCAAATGTTTATGCACACCGATGAAGGCACTCAGGTTCGAATCACAGAGGGGTTATTCCTTAACTTATCAGAAAACAAAAGTTACCACAGAACATATATCCAGAATTCAGATACAACTAAAAAGTAAAATCAATCCTCAAAGACAAGGATTCAGGAGTTTGCAAATTCAAGCAGTCCAAAATGTGCAAACTCACATGACCTCTCATATTGTTTTTTTTAAAAGCAAGCTGAGGTTAGGCAGCCCCCCTGGATCTGCAACGTCCCACCACAGGGAGAAGTGCACTGACAGCTCCTACCACATGACCTCTTGTATTGTTATGGACAAAGAAGTGGGCACTTGGATAATCTGATCAAACTATTATTAAAAAGTAACAAAGTTTATTAGATATATTAAAATAATAGCTGTAAGAATCAGTGCCCGAATCAGTGTATCCGCTCGTGTCACCAGGGACATGCAGCCAAAATGGTGGGGTAATTAAATGACAAAAAAGTGGTTCATGTCAATTGAACGTGGAGCCCTGTACCAAATGTTTATGCACACAGGATCGTATGAGACAGCCGCACCGGAACAGACGGCTCTCAGGTTCAAATCACAGAGGGGTTATTCCCTATCTTATAAGAAAAAATAAAAAGTTTCCACAGAACATATATCCAGAATTCAGATACAGCTAAAAAGGACAATCAATCCTGAAAGACAACGGATGCAGTAGTTTGCAAATTCAAGCTGCCCATAATGTGCAAACTCACATGACCTCCCATACTGTTTTTTTGTTTTAAAGGCAAGTCGGGATTAGGCAGACCCCCACCAGGTATTATTCAACGTATCACTGGGGTTTTGAACCTGCAACGTCCCACACTAACAGCTCGTACCACATGACCTCCGATATTGTTATGGACAAAGAAGTGGACACTGGGATAATCAGAGCATCGACAAAGTAAAAAAGAACTACCTTGAGGAAGCCACACAGTGGGGGTTTAAAGGCCAGATGTTGTTAAGTTGTACATTTAAGTACATATGTTTAGCTATATATATAATAATTGTAATAGGTAATACCTATTAAGGGTATTTTTGTTTTTTTTATATTTATGTAATAGGTTATGACTAGGAGCACACCAATCTTTTTGTATTTTTTATATTTTTTTGTTCTTTTGTAATTCTCTTTTTATGTAAGGGCCTTATAGTCAAATGACCATAAAGTCGTTGGGATGTATATAAAAAGGGACATCTTTTTCCTATTTTGGATAATGCTTTCTTAAGCATTCTATCGCAATAAAAAATATTATTTTTTATGTTTTTTGTGTTCTTTGGTGTATGATCTTTTGGTGCCTCTTATGATCTCATGTATTTGTTAGCGATTGGCTTGTCTTTTGTCCTTTCTTGGACTTGCACTTGTATAAGTTTAGGAACTTTGTAGCCGTTGTATGCACTTTGCTTTTGTATTGCCTTTGGCATTTGTATTGTTCTTGTAGGACTTATTCATGTGCTTTATGGACATTATGATTTTGCTTTCCGCCTGATTTCATTACAAATGCATCCTCGAGAATTACATCCCACACCAACATGATCCTTGAACAGAAAAGATGAAACTTCATGATCATGTGTGCCTGTGTGCAACTCAAGGGGGTTATCTTTCAACTATGAAACTTTCAAGGCAATGAAGTGGGATAACCAAATGCAATGCAATCCAACTATCCATGATGCAAATTGTGCAGCCCAATTTGATTAACACATGATGGCAATCTATCAAGTGTCCTTACCCGAAAAACGTATGAATTGACAGTTCTAAAGCATATAGATATGGTAACTACCGATACCAGATCAGCACTCTACCTTCTATGTTCTGAAAATACAGATGAATTGCCAAGCCAGAAGAGGGGTGTGTTGAAAATTTTTTGTTGGCATCCTGAATCCAGCAAACAAAAGAAGTGCACTACATGGTTATGTTAAGCATCACCTGGAATATTCAGTTGTCATCAAGATGAACCGGTCTACACATACAGTGTACCATCTCATGTAGGTAAATGATTAATTGGACAACAATCTTTATACAGATAGGAAAAGCAAAAAATTCAAACTTGTTTCAGAGGTTCATACTATTTCACACTTCATACGACTAAGAATTACTCTGTCAGAACAGTTGGCAAAGAAACTCAGGAATTCTTGTTGGTACGATGTCAAAGCAGGTCAGAAATTCTTGTTAAAGTGAAACTATAAGATTAAATAATATGGATAATGAAGAAGAAATGACATATCAACCTTTTTTTGGATGCAGATCCAAATAAAACTATTGAATTGAGGCCATTTAAGATCTACCCAGCCACCTGGAGATTTTGCTACTTTCACTTCAGTTAAAATATATATATATATATATATATATATATATATATGTCTTTTGTAATGCCCACTAGGGGCAATTTAGTCTTTTTGTGTTCATGTAAATAGACATATCCACTAGGGATATTTTTGTATTTCTTTATTTTTATTTTTCCTTTTTCTTTTTTCCATTTGTTTAAGGGGTACTCTTTTGGGAGCCCCCCTTGGTCCCCAAAGTGTATAAATAGGGGTCTTTGCCCCCTTCTCTCTTTAATGCTTCCTTAAGCATTTCAATACATTGTTGGTTATAATTTTAGTTCTCTCTCACACATTGTATGTTTGGCACCTAGCCCTTTGTGGCTCATTGTATTTTGCCCATTAGTAGCTTCTTGGTTAGGTATTTGTGCATTCTTTGTAGTCACTTTGTGGCATTGTTCTTTGCACTAGTGTTTCATTACATGGTATCATAGCACTCTTGGGACTCAATCTTGTATTGTTTTTTGTGTGCTTGTGTGTTGCACACTTGTTCTTGTCTTCTCTTCTTCATTTCTTCCATAATGGCCAATAAAGATGCAAAGATTGATCTCTCATTCAAATTGAATGAGACCAATTATAGAATCTGGGTGGCCGCACTATGGAAAACAACCTCAAAGGTAAGAAACTTTTGAGATATGTGTACGGCATGGCTCTAAAACCTCAACTAAAACTCACCAAGAATGAAGGAAATAAAGAAAAACCTTTGAACGATGAAGAAAAAGCAAGGGCCATTCAAGAATACCAATCTAAAGTTAAAGATTTGGAAAGTGAGCATGCCAAAATATTAGCATGACTCATGAATAATGTGGATCTCAAAATTTGTGCTAATCTAGAAAAAATTAAGAAGGCAAATGAAACATGACTTTTTATGAAAGACATGTATACTCAAAGAGACCTTGCTATGCATTTCTTTTTGCAAGAAAAGTGAGAGAAACCAAGAAAGAAAATATGAGTATTAGATATTATCATAGTAGTTTATCCCCTCTATGGGATGAACTTGCTCTCCTTGAACCTCAAGAAGAAGGAAGTGTTATTGCCACGAGGCAAGAGCAAATAGAGAAAAAGAGATAGGCTTTGACCAGAATTTGAGCAACTAAGAGAAACCTTACTTTATAAGGCCTCAACACTTCTTAGAGAAGTTTTTGCCAATCTATGCCAAGAAGAAACTCGCTTGGATCTAAGAAAAAATGTTGATGAAGTTCATGCGGTATCCAAACCGGAGAATAATATGGGAACATACAAACCTCTTTACGTTTGAAAAAATAACTATAATCGTGGAGGAAGAAAATTTGTCTTTTTTTGTAATGAACGGGATCACCTTTGACCTATGTCACATGGGTGCGGGTGCGGCGCAATTTCAAAAATTTTAGACACAGGGACACAACTATATATATGTATATATATTTTAAAAAAAATATGCTAAAGACACACTGTGCAGCTGCACAGTCTGCTAAAGACTGTGTTGTTGCACACTAATGAGACTGCTACTAAAGACTGTGTTGTTGCACAGTTTGCTAAAGATCGTGCATCTGCTAAAGACTGCGTAGTTGCACAATATATATATATTTTAAAAATATATATATAAAAAAATTAATTTTTTTAAATTTTTATACATTTTTTGCCCTAAAAATGGACAAAAATAGACTCAATCAAAGTTGACCGAGTCCAAAATGTAGACAGACTCGGCCCCGATGCGTTGACTGAGTCTGACACTTGGTTGACCGTGTCTGAAGCCGCACCCGTGTCCGCAGCCGTGTCGGCGCATGTCGATGCGGGTGCATCGACCTTATAGCCGAGTCCGTGTGACTTAGCCTTAGACCCGATTTCCTCAAACTTTAAAAAAAAAGTGGCTTCCATTGGAGATAACTCAAGCAATTCAAATGAAGAACCAAAAAGTGATGGAGACATCAAAGACTCTATTGCTCAACTTATAGAAACACTTCAACAATTCATGAGAAACAACTCTTTGCACATATTCTACTTTCGGTGTCGCGATTTCATCAACAACCAATATTTATTGGATTCTTGACTCGGGTGCATCCTTTCATATGATACCAAATAGATCTCTTTTATCTGAATCAAGCACTAACTCTTTTAAATCTTTTATTTCTACAGTCGATGGTACATCCGTAGATATTAAAGGAATAAAAAATCTTGAAAAGACTTTGAGCAATGACAAAGATTTTTATGCTCCAAAAATTAGAATTATTTCAAGACTTCAACTTTTTTTGGTTTCTTAAATATCGGATTTTAGTTGTGGTGTCTCTTTTTCATCTTCAAATTGCTATGTGTAGAATCTCCAGCTCGAAAAGCGGATTGGGCAAGGGGATATAGAAGATGAGATTTATATTATATGGATTTTTTGCCAATACCATATAAATCTTTTTGTAATTATGTTCAAACTAAGGATATTGGATATTGCCACTTGACATAAAAGGCATGGTCATTCTAGTCGCTCTAAGTTATATTTCTTTTCTTTTAGAGAAATTTTGTAATGAAAAGGAATTTACATGCAATGATTGTATTCTTAGAAAAATGCATTCTCTTCCTTTTCAACATAGCAACTCCATTTCAAAAATATCTTTTGAGTTAGTGCATTCGGATGTACGGGGACCGCCCGTCATGTCTAAAGAAGAATATTCATATTATGTTGTTTTTATTGATGATCTCACCAGATACACTTGGTTTACTTTTTTAAATACAATTCCGATGTTTTTTCTATTTTTAAAGAATTTCATATCCTTAATCAAAATTAATTTCAAAATAATATAGCTATCTTTAGATCTGATTCTGGAGAAGAATACATGTCAAACGAATTCTAAAATTACCTTAAACAAAATAACATTATTCATCAAAGATCTTGTCTTAGAACTCTCCAACAAAATGGCCTTGCCGGAAGCATAGGCAACTTATTGAAACCACAAGAACTCTTCCTATTTCTAAAAATGTTCCAAAGAATTTTTAAGCTAAAGCCGCTCTTTCCGCAATATATCTTATAAATAGAATGTCATCCTCATCTTTAAAAAATGTTTCTCCTTTTAAAAAATTATTTAAAATATCACCGGATTTCAAAAGATTAAGTCTTTTTAGTTGCAAATGCTTTGTTCTTTTTCAAGGACAAGACAAACTTTCACCAAAAGCTCTTGAATGTGTTTTTATTGGCTACGGTAAAAATCAAAAGAGTCATAGGTGTTATGATATTAAAAAAAACAAACTTTATATTTCAAGAAATATAACTTTTCATGAAGATCAAAATCGATTTGAATATCAAAAACCCAAGATGTTGATTATTCTTTTCTATTTGACTTATTACATAGAAATCAGTCTAAAAATTATAATGATACTATTTGTGATAACAATTCTCATCAAAATGATGTTCTCCTAATGAGAATCCTAATGATATCTATGTGTATAATCTGCGTGAGGGAAATGAGCATCAAAATGCTTTTGACATATATTCACAAAAGCTTTCTTTAGACGACCAAGTAGAGGAATCACTACCTAGACGTTCCTCTAGAAGTAGTAGACCTCCTTAAAAAATTTTGTCATATGATGTCTTTTCCCCAAATTATAGAACTTGTCTAGTGATGATCCATTATCATATGAGCCTTCCAACTTTAAAAAAGCTAAGTAACATCTGCATTGGGTAGATGTCATGAAAGTAGAATTAGAAGCACTCAACAAAGCTAACACTTGAAAAATTGTAAGTCGCCCTTTGTGAAAAAAGGCTATTAGGTGTACATCGGTTTATAAAGTAAAAACTAAAAGTAATGGGTCATTAGAAAGACATAAAACTACGTTAGTTGCTAAGGGGGCATGCGCAAGAATATGGAATTGATTATGAAGAAACTTTTGTTCTGGTTGCAAAGATGACTAGTGCAAGAACTTTAATAGCCTTAGCATCTATTAAACAATGACCAATCTACTACTTAGAAGTCAAAAATGCTATTTTAAATGGGGATCTTTGTGAAGAAGTCTATATGAATCCTCCGCCAGCTCTTGAGATAGAGAAAGGAAAAACCCTTAAGCTTAATAAAGCTCTTTATGGCCTTAAACAAGCTTGGTATGACCGCTTTAGCAAAGTTGTTCTTGATAGTGGATTTACTTCTTGTTATACTAATATTGCACTTTTTGTTAAGCATGTAAGGAAACACATAACAATCTTGTTGTTGCATGTTGATGATATGATCATCATTGAGAATGATAAAAGGAGCGAGCATTCAACAACAACAACAACAACAACAACAACGCCTTCATCCCAAACAATTGGGGTCGGTGAAAAGGAGCAAACATTGAATCTATTAAAAATGTTCTTAAAAATAATTTTGATATATTTGACCTTCGATTTCTAAGGTATTTTTTAGGAATTAAAGTTGCATATTCTCCTAGAGGATATGTTCTTTATCAAATGAAGCTTGCATATGATATCATTAACAAGTTTGGATTAACTGACAAAAAGAAGGTAGAGACTCCAGAAGTTATAAAAGATAAGATGAGAGCCAATGATGAAACTTCTTTAGAAGATCCCACTCCTTATCATCAATTAATTGGATCACTAACACATTTATCTATTACCAGGTCAGACATTTCTTATGTCGTTCACAGTGCAAGTCAGGTTCAAAATGCTCTTAGTCCTACTATTATTTGCATGGTTGTTGTCATGAGAATTATCAGATATCTAAAGGAAATAATAACAAAATGACTATTTTTATCTTCTTCATCTCAAAATTTAATTGCTTATATTGACTCTGATTGGGATGGTAACACCAATAATCGTATTTCTACCATAAGTTATTGTGTTTTTTTTTAGAACCATTAATTTCTTGGAGATGTAAGAAACAACAAAAGGTGTCGCTTTCACGAAAGCCGAGTATAGGGCGATGGCCTACAACTGAACTTGTCTCGTTAAGAAGTCTGCTCAAAGATATGAGAGTCATAATCTCTATTCCTTCGAAGCTATGTTGCGACAACAAAAGTGCAATCTACATTGACAGCAATCATACCTTTCATGAATGAACAAAGCACATCAAGATTGATTGTCATTATGTTCAAGATAAATTTTTGGGGGGCACTATTCAATTACCATATTTCACTTCAGAGTATCAACTTGCAATTTTTTTACCAAAGTTTTGTCATCCCCTCGGTTCTCCCTTCTTCTAAACAAACTTTTGTTGCTGTCAGTTTGAGGGAGGGTGTTAAAAACTTTATATATATATATATTGTCTTTTGTAATGCCCACTAAGGGCAATTTAGTCTTTTTTTCTCATGTAAATAGACATGTCCACTAGGGACATTTTTGTATTTATTTATTTTTCTTTTTTCCTTTTTTTTCAAATTGTTTAAGGGGTAAAAGGGTCCTCTCTTAAGAGTTGTTGAGACCCTCCCCAATGGTCATATTTATGACTGTTGGGGAGCTACCAATAACTCTTTTGGGAGCCCCCCCTTGGTCCCCATAAAGTATATAAATAAGGGTCTTTGCCCCCTTCTCTCTTTAATGCTTCCTTAAGCATTTCAATACATTGTTGGTTATATTTTTAGTTCTCTCTCACATTGTGTGTTTGGTGCTTAGCCCTTTGTGACTTATTGTATTTTGCCCATTAGTGGCTTCTTGTTTATGTGCTTGTGCATTCTTTGTTGCACTAGTGTTTCATTACAACTTCAAGCAACCAGTGACATTCTTCAGTTTCATACATAGTTTGTAAAGAAAAATACACTTTCTACTTTGCAGATATTTTCTCTCCATTTGAAAGTAAAAAATATCATCAGCTTTTTGCATGGATGCATTCTAATGCTAAATTTGACAGCATGTGTATGAACATTATCCAATTTACGACATTTGAATTATTCAATGTAACTCCAGAAAGAGTAATCTTTATACTTTAGATCTTTATCAGGTTAACAACTTAAGATTTAATCACTAAAATATGATCTCATTGCAACTTTAATAATAACAAAACAAATCAGCAGCAGATACAATGGATTTCAAATAATAGTCCTGAAAATAAAAACAAACCAGAGAAAACAAGAAATGTTACAATCCATGAAAAATGAAAAACTCAACAATGCATCTGTTAATATAAGTGCATAATTGTCATCACCAGAGAATTAGCACAAAAACAAAAGCATAAAAAAAAAATTTAAATCTGCTCTTGGATCTCTGGGATAATCAACCACTATCTCGCATAAGGTTCATCAAACAAGCATAATTTCCGAGAAGGTTGGTGTTAAGGGACTTTTCTGAACTAAATTCCTCTCATGATGTTTCGCTATGTTGGCATTATTAGTAGTAGCTGTGAGTTGAGTCATTAGATTCTAGACTTCCATCATTAAACAAGGTTCCTGGAGTGAACGGAAACTTCTACATGCTAGTTTGCAAAGAAAATCCTATAAAAAAAAATAAGAAACTTAAGGCTCTTTTGTTTCATTCCCATGTAAAGGAAAGTCTTTACATGGGAATGGGCACAGTTCTTTAAAAAATCCTGTCAGCTTAGCCTTCCCATGTGAAAGCTTTCATGGGGGGAGGTATGAAAGGATTTACATATAAAAAGTGGTAAGTGGTGGGAAAAATTGGGACCCACTTGTGCCAGCATGACACTTTTCCGCCATGATAATTTGATGTTTGTTTCATTCATGGTGGGAAAAGATTACATCAGGATTGCCAGCTCAGCACTTTCCCATATAAGTTGCATGAAACAAACGAGGCCTTAATTTTCTCAGGAGAAAAAGGACAAAAACCTGTAAAATCTGAACACTGAAACACCCTTGTATATGTACAAACAGTACGAATTAGAGCTTGACATTCTTAACATTTAACATTTGTGAGTTCTGTTATTGTTGAGGCATTCTTGACTTTGTTTAGTTTTCCTAGTCCAAGACAATGTGAGGTATGCAAAGAGAAAAAAAGGTCCAAAGACAGAACTATATAATAAAACATACAAAATAGGCAAAAAGTTCAGTAGATACACAAATTACATATATACAAACTCTATGTGTGTGTTTGCATGCACACGTATATGCCACACACTCTTCAAAAAGGGGAATTGTGGTGTAATCAATCATGACTCCAAGAACTTTGATTGGAGAAACCATGAACATACATAGTGGAGCAACCCATCATTGCCCATCCTTCAAACATTAATTTCATGTCTAATTCCTTCATTTTCTATTTTTTTTAAGGCAATAAATCTTGTTTCAGTCTCTGGTTAGAATTGCTTAGTCCATTTACAGTTTAGCATATATTTATTATGGTAGTTCCGTCTCACAAAAAGACTGAACTTGATAACACTTGGGCTTAATAACCATGATAACAACTAAACCATCCAAAGAGTTGCATTATAAACCACAAAGGTTTTCTACAATACTAATGGATAGCTTTCCAACAAATTGGTTTGAAAGAAAAAACCTCCATGGTTAGAGCAGCCATTAACAAAAACAAATGTCTCTGTATTAGCTAAAGTTACCACTTCGCCAGTAATAAACATGAAACATTATCACCACCCCATCCCTACTTGGTACACCATAAGACAAAAGATGATTAAACTTAAAAATTTCCATATCATGTACACATGAGCACAATAAATCCAAATTGTTCGTTCAAGTTTAGACAAAGAGCTCCATGGTATGTAAAAGCTCAGAATTTCGAATTAACCAAACCTTATGCAAACACACAGAAACAACATCATCTTGAATGTGAAAGCCGCATGCTACTTCCCCACATCTAATCTTAGCCATACAATTCTTAAAGTGGTCGTTTAGCTACATAAAAATCAAGCAATTCCACTCAATGGAGGACAACAAGAACAAGAAGGTAACACTATTACCTGAATACACGACGAAGAACACGGAAAACCCAAGTAATGCTTTCAACACCATATCTTCACCATCAAAGGAAATAAAAAAACCCATAATTGTCCATACGACCAACAACAGTTCCATCGAAATTCAAGGTCTCACACACTCTCTCTCTCCAGCCATCAACCAAAACATTGGACAGATATTCTCGATTTCCCCTCCCACCCACAACCCTACTCTCTATTATGTCGCATGGACGATTACTTCTTCCCACGTTTCCCCTTCATTTTCCCCTTACCTCTGTCGTCATCGCTTTTATCGTCGTCGTCATCGTCGTCGTCGTCGTCACCACCACCACCTTCTTCTTCTTCTTCATCACTACGAGAGGGATCGAGACGAGCGGCATCCTTCGCCCACTCCATCAACTTCTGCACCTCGCTCTCGAAGTCCCCATCTTCACCAGAATCGCCACCACCACCAACGTGATCGATGCGTCTCTTCAACGCGTTCTCTTCTTCCCCTCGGATCGAACCCTTGAGAGCCAAGAATCTGGCAGAGAGCTCCGCACCCAAGACGTCCTCCGACTCTCCGCCCCCAACCTCATCACCCGATTTCTCCGATGGTGCAGAGGGATTCGGTTGCTGCTTCGACGGCATTCGAAGCGCGGCCAACCTTTGATCTAATTCGGCATCGAGACCACAAGAAGATGAAGAACGGAGACGATGGGAGTTGACGTTTAGGTTGAGGAAGACGTCGTCCTGAGCAACGCGGAGGAGCTCTTCGACCTCGTCGCCGTGGCTGCTACTTGTCTGGTCTACCCACTCGCACTCGGGAATCGGCGCAGAATCAATGGGGGTGGTGGTGATGCTGCTCTTCACCTTTCCCCTTCTCCTCATTCCTCCGCCCCTGTAGTGTCACCCCCTATCAAGCAAGAGTCCTCGTCCTTCCTGGACTAACGCTATGAAGCATGAGGGGTGTCGAAGGGTCGGTCCGGGTATCAAACCCATAGTTACCAGGAATAGGGGTGTAACCGGGTCGGAGTCTTATCAGACCCCATTTTGAATCGAGTCTAAAAGTAAGATCCAAACCCGACCCAATCTAATTCGGGTTCGGTTTCGGTTTCTAGTTAGGGTACAGCTGAAAATTATAGACCCATATAGGTTAATGGGTTCAAGCATGTACCGTCGGGTATAAATGGGTTGGGTTTTTAATCGATCCGTTTAGATTGAGGTCAAGTTTGAGTTTGGGTATGACTGGAAAAAAGTACTCATACGGGTTAATGGGTTCAGGTATGATTTGTTCAGGTATTAATGGGTTTGGGTTTCAGCTCAGTCTTTACATGTATGGCATTCTAGACCTAATTACCCACTAATAAAAAAATTAAGTAAATTAATGGAATCAACTATCTATCAAAAACATTGTATACTAACAAATGAGAAGTTTATTAACTATTCTAAATAAGAGTACGTGATAATTGGCTACCATTTTTCTTGCTTACGGAGGTGTGTTTTCATGTTTTCCTTAAACCTGACTGTACAGATGTGTTCTACATGTTTGATTATATAAGAATCGAAGATTTAAAAAACAATGGTATAAACTTTTTATAAATATTCAAGGCTTAAAAATCATATTTTTTTTATCGAAAAAGTATAATCCAAGTGTCATTTCCTAACAAATTGACCATGCTTAATACATCTGCAGACTTAGATCTGCAAAAAACATCTCTAAAGTTTTCATTCACTTGTGGTAGGCCAAAAAAGTGGTAGACAACTACTACTTTTTCTTCTATATAATGCCAAATTCTAAATACAAAAAAAAATCGTACCAACCAATCATTTCAAGTTGAAATAAAGAGATATTAATGATATGTCATATTGAAAATGTATCAAATTCAATGAGTTATTGAGTATTATTCTTTAGAATTGGACTTTACTCAAACCCTACAATTTCCATAACTAAAAGACAATAGCAAGTATATAAAAATAAATAAATTAAAGTTTTGATTATTAGAAGAAAATGCATATTAATTCTAAGTTTATCAACATCTTTAAATATTTAATTGATTATATAACATAATATTTACCAATTATTCTAGTTATTTCCTTGTACTACCAAATATAAAATGGAAAGCGAGATATAGTTGTGAAGAGATTATAGTACATGAGAAACGAAGAAAAAACACATAAAAAGCAATATGGACTAAGAGAAAAAGCAAATAAAAAATTTACATGAAAACAAGTGGAAAGCAAAATAGAAATGACATGTAAGCATGTTATAGAAAAAATTAGTTTTAATATGAAAAACATTAGAAGTGAGGGAAAGAAAAGAGTGAGAAGAGGGACAACAAAACACTGGAGAAGCGAGCGAGAATAGATTTAGAAAGCGGACTTCCTATTAAAGAAAAGTGAGTTTCCTATATTTCAAAAGCGGGTATTTCAAAGATTCTCCTTATTTTGAGACAGGAGTTTCCCACTTCTGAAGAAGTGAGCTTCCCAATCTAGTAAGAAACTTCTGGTAATTATGCTTCAAACCCATCAAAGCATAACCAAACTCTCCCAAATAACTAATTATCAGATTTGGGTTTAGGTTCGGGTTTTGCCATAGTCAAAATCTCAATTTTAGATCCACAAAATTTAAGAAGTTTATTTTTACTAAAAATGATAAAATACATATAAACCATGGTAACAATATGGCCTATTTATAGATGATTTATTGTGAAAAATAGGCAATTAGTGTTGAGTTTGTATATTTCCCAAAATATTGCCTTAAAATAGGTATCGCGTTTTGAGCTAATACCATGATATTTTGTGTTTTTATTCCGTTTTTTTTAAGATTTCAATGTTCAAATGATGCAGATTAAGTAAGAGACCTATTTTTGAGGGATTCAGTTGGGGAAGTCCACCAATCCTCAAACTGCTTGATATTTTTTACCTCATATATAGAATATTTTTTTCAAAGTTTCCTTTGTTTTATTGTTTTTTTTTTCAAGTTTTACCTTTCAATTAGGCTGGTCGTGGTTGACTACTTGGAGAAGCTCATGTGTTAAAGATCCCAATCTCCCTAGCACCTGCCAAGCAATTTGACAATCCAGATTCGTGGAAGGATTTGGAGCAACACATGCAATTTTTTTTTCTTTAGTAGTTTTTTTCTTAAAAAAAGAATTCCTCAATAGGTTTGATGTAGTAACTGGTAGGGGTGATATTCATCTGTGTATCTTGTTTGTATGTAGATTATCTAAATTTTTTATATTGATTTTTTCAAGATTTAATTGGTATTTTTATGCCAATAGAAATGATTTAATTACTCAAATTTATTGATTTATGGTTATACTTTTTTTTATAGTCAAGCTGGGGTTAGGCTGATCCCTACCAGTGTATTAATCAATAAATCTGTAAGTAACTACAAAATCACCCGCTAGAAAACGGGTGCTAATCTGGTGGTTTGCCTTTCCAAAACTGAGACCCCCCCCCCCCTGCAAAATTGGCTAACTGCCTACTCAACAACTTGGAGTCAGTAGCAGTAACTGATCTGAATTCTGTCCATCCTGTACAGTGTATCTAAAAGAATAGTAGGAATATTGGATACCTCCCTTATAGAGCGAGGTTTAGACGATATATAGTTCTATTTTAATAAGAGTAGGTTTCCAATAAATTAAACGATATAAAGGCTATAAATAGCCAATACACAATATTAACTTGTGACCATGATATAAACTAGGTCAAGCTAGCTCACCTCGAATATATCCAACAAATCATAACCCAAACCTGGTCCACACATTATTGGGGTAAGTTCAGCTGAACTTGCATATTATTCACGTCGGCATCTTGTATGCCCATGCCTGAAAATTGGGGTTTAGAACTCGGGACAGGTCGAATACATTGATACAAACCAGACTCATTGGCAGCCCTAAAATTCCAGAAGTCAAGCACAACCCAACTTGTCTATTTCCCTTTTGAGTGACGAGTCTTACTTCAGCAGGAATACATTGAACCTCGCAAAGATTTACCTGTCTATATATCATCCAATTCAATCCTTTAGATCCCTACCGCAACCATTATGGCATGCTCTTCCTTAAAACATACATTCCGAGGATAGACCCTTGTAACCATGCCATCGTAGGTTAGGAACTTCAAGCAGTTGGGAAGGTCTAAGCAAACTCAACTGTCCTTAAACACGTTTCTTCCTAGATGTACCCATTAACGAATACCTGTTTAGGACTCGCACCCAGCTCCAGATGAGGAATGGAACATGAGCAATTGCTTGGGAACTAATAATCTAAAGAGCAAAAACATAGATAATTGAGTTGAATCATGTATTCCTTCACAAAACAGAGACTAGAAGTTGTTACAATTTGGTTATACAACTGCGCTCTTTTCATTGTATTTGCATATGTACCATTGGCAGGGACGGACCCAAAAACTTTTATTAGGGGGGGGCGCTGATCATTGGTACTTCGTGTGGGAGAAAGTGATAGGGTTGCACGACACCAAGAGCATGTGCCTGAGGGAAGATGGCCTCACTTGAAACTGGTAGTCTGAGGCAGTTTATGCACTTGAAAAGGTAGCAGCTGCCAAATCCATTCATTAGTACAAATACAAAGGGAAGATGGCCTCACTTCCTAACTCAAATACATAAAGTCCCGTCCCAGCTACTAGTTACCAAACATCCACCACTAAGGTAGTTTGACCAAGTTTTTACCAAATGGATTATCTCCCATCCCAGCTACCAGTTTCCAAGCACAGCCTTAGGCTTTATTTGGGAGCCTGGATTTCAGATTGTGTTGCGAAAATAGTTTTGTCAAGATGTCATGCTGCTAAAAACGGTCTGGTCGAAATACAGCATTGGGGAGGGAGTTGCCAAAAACATCCTCACATGAACGGTGTTAAAATGTGGCATCAAAGATAACTGACGCCTTCTTCAACACAGTATTTTGGCAACATTGCCGTCAAACAACAGGTGTTGGAGAAACTGCAATACGCTGCACCCAAACAACAAAGGGTGTTGGAAAAACTGCAACCCGTAGGGGTGTCAACGGGTTAGGTTTTTACCAGGTATGACCTGAGTTCCGATTACGACCTGAAATTTTTAAATGTAAAAATGATAAAAAAAAAATAGTTTAAGCGGGTATGACCCGGGTCTGGTTCATGTAGTTATTATCGAGTCCGGGTATGGTTTCTCTTATAGTGGGTCCAATTAGACTAGGGCCTAGATCCGATACATACCCAAAAATCGGGGCCAGGTCTGCTTCCACCTGGGTCCAAACCAAACCTGACCCGTTGACAGCCCTAGCAACCGGCTGCTATCTCAAGGCTCCCAAACAGAACCTCAGTTAAAACACAAGCATCCCTGTCATGACAAGCAACAAAGGTGGAACCTATTTCTTATAACTGCTGGGATTATTTATGGTTACATGCACATGCTTTACACATGATTATCCAAGTAATCGACAAACAGAAGCTGCCTACTTTGGTCACACCATTGCAGATTGTCATTGCAACCTACGTGTTTCCAATCCTGGTTGATTGATGAACTTCGTGCCACCGATCCTACTTTGAAACTCTAAACAAAGGATGAAATCCCTGCCCCTTTAGTTGCTTTTATAAATATACAGCAACATAACATTTTCCGGAAAATAGGTAATAAATTCCTTGCTTTACTACGACTCAGTGTCTTAATATGGAGCCTTCTTAACTGTTTGGTGCCAAAGATCAAAAAAACATATTTTAGGTAATGATAATCGAAATTTGTTCCAAACTTGCTATAGTGATACTGACCTGCCCGCCTTTATAAGCTTTTCTTCCAGATGTGAAGGTGCTGCTTTCAGCATCAAACTCCACTAGCCATTTTCACCAAATTCCACAAAGTCCTGCGCTTGACATCGAAACTAATCATCCATCAGTGGACCACATGCAATTGGCAAAAGTTGGAGGCTGCCAAGAGCCTATAGGAAGCTAACCCGAGCTCTGGGCAACGAGTCCAAGAAAACAGTCAAATAAGCTTCAATAATATCATCAATCCAAGAGTTGTCTTGCATTATGGCCAAAACAAACTACTGAAAGCCAATCAATTAAAAAGACATACTGACCAGTTCACTAAAATCAAGAATTTTCTTCGAACTTTCAACGTCATCCAGCTTTCTTATGACTTCTTGCCACCACATACCATCCCTCTTGCTGCTGTCAGTGTTTGGAACAGATGAAAGAGGCTTTTCATCTGTTTCATCGAGTCGCAAATTGAAATCAACATTCGCAGTTTCCTTCTCTACATCACTTTGAATTGTGTCAAAGCTTCTGAGGCTACAGATCACATCACGAGGCAATAGACGCATAGGAGACCTATAACCTGATGATAATTCACTTTCAGGTCAAACAATAATAAGAGAGGGCAACACAACTGTGAAAATCTCTATAAAAAGAGATTCTGTGTAACACCACAATACAAGAAATACAAAGAGTGCACAAAGGCACAAAGGCACAAAGGAGAACACTCACAAGTGCACGAAGGCACGGATACACATGCACAAAAGCATGAAACAAAATGAACTTCAATTCATAAGTTCCCAAGAGGGGCTTTACAAAAGCATTGTTATTGCATATGCACTCACAAAAAAGGATGTGTTTACAAGGGCCACTAAGGCCTATTTATAATGCAAAAAGAAGCCACAGGGTGCAGCTCAATATGACTCTTGGAGCTGCACCCAACGGTCACATTTGTGACTGTTGGGGCAGCTCCAACAGCTATATGGAGCTGTCCCTTTCACAACAGTCAAAAAGAAAAAAAGTGTAAAAAGAAAAAGGTGTAAAAGGCAAAAGTAAATAAAAAAAGAAAAAGTAAAAATGTTAGCCCATTAGGGTGGCTGACGCCTATTGAGTAAAAGGACTGAAATACCCCTGATGGGTATTTCAGTTTACAGTTAAAAGAGACATAATATTTTAACAACAACTACATGATCTAACAAAGATAGAAGGCAAACATGCCTCAAGTTCTCACCTCGACACTCAGGATCATAGCACTTCTGATAATAGCTTGACGTTTTGAAATCCACAACATACATCACTGAGAGAGAACATGCAAGCCAGCAGTCAGAAGACAAAAAATTTGCCAAACACATTTCTCAGCTCAAGTGCTCAATGAAGAACTTCAAAACAATCAAATAACTCCTGATAAAAAAAATTCATTCTTGGAGAATTGGCTCACAATGTGAATAGATTTTTCAAACAATTGGTAAATCAGACAATCAGAATCGGCTCAAACTGATACATTTTTTTAATGCTTTTATAAATCAAATAAGTAGAGAATGGTAAAAACTTTAAAAAAACAAGAAAAAATGTATACATTATTAAGATTAGGAGAAAACACCTCACAAGTGAAGACCAGGAAGATCTGCCAAGGAAAACATAATTTTTCCCTTATAAGTTCATCACAAACATAGAAAAAATAAGAAAGAAATGGTTAAAAATGGTCCCCACTAAGGAAGACCAGGTTGAATTGTGAAAGAAAACATGTTTTTTCATGAGTTCTTATCAAAATACAAAAACAATGGAGAAAGGAATCCTTTTGAAGGTTTTGGGGCTTTAAGGAGTTTCTGGCAATTTTGGTGTGGAAAATAATCAATATGAAATTTTCTTTTATTTGGATTGTATTGATCAAATCAAAAATTTCATCTAAAAAGAAAGAAAACACCCTAAAACCAAGATGTTAAAAGCATAGTTAACAGAAGCTTCTTAAAAGCTTGAAAACTTGGTTACTACGATGCTCACTTTGGAAGCACAAAACAACACTCTTCTTTCATGCTTCTGAATCTTCATGAGAAACTCGCTTCCCAGAACGAACAAGTTGCTTCTTCCAATATAAAAATGAACTTCTTTGACATTGTGTCTTTTTCATGTTGAAAAAATTCTAAATTCTTTTTAGAAATTCACGTTACCATAATAAAATTTATATATAACAAAATTTTGATAAAAATCTTAAATATATTATAAAGTAAAAGAACTCAAATTTTATCTATATTTCATTATTTTCTAGTCGTCCTTATTGTTGTTTCTTTCCCATATGCTTCCTAAACACTTCACACATCCAACCATTTCTTAACCACTAGCTTCTTGCTTCATGCTGCATGGCACTTCACGCCCACTTCTTACTCAAGTAACTATGGCTTAAATCGTATGAAATTGACTGACAATTTTTCCCGTGAACGATGGTTTCCTAGTCACCATTCTTGGCATAAAAACAAGGAAACAACGTTTTTAAAATATGGTAAGCAGATTGTCTTTTCAACAAAAAAGGAAGATAAGACCCGTAAAAAATGGGTTTAAACCAACAAGCGATTTTGATTGATGTAAGGAGAAAACATCCATATTCAAGCTGTTTCTACTGCATTGACTTCAAGCCTCCTAAAAGTTGTCACATGGATGTGGATGCAGGTACGGGACACGATGTGGATACGCTTGGTATGACACAACAATTTTCAAAAATTAGGATTCTGGGGCACAGTCGTACATATATTATATATTTATATAATTACATATTTTATATATTTATAGGCATATTTTCACCATGTCGAACGTGTCAAACACGGTGTCGGGCATGTTGGCCGTGTCCCATGCAAACTGTAATGTGTCTGAATCCGTCTCATGTTGTATCAACACATGATTCGCCCCTAAGTGTTGTGCTCCTGTGACATAGCCTAGAAATAGGAGTGGGAACAAACCACACTGGTCAAACCGATGATGGGACAAACCCAAGGGCCAGGCAGGGGCTCACAAGTTCGGGCCAACATAGGACTAAACAGGCCAGGCGATGGACAACCTGCCCTATTGTAAGGGCTAAACCATTGGTCATGCATGACTGACTGAAACAAGTCTATTTTTAGCTATGCCGTCCGGGCCATTGACCGGCTATAAGCTGGGCAGAACACAAAATTTGGCCCAGGTAGAGCCCAAATGAGCCAACCCACAAGCAACCTGGCCAGGTGCCAACGCTACCCAAAAGTGATACCATGATGAATGAATAGTGGATGTGACATTAGGTTAATTGGAATACAAGAAGTCTACAGAAAGTAGAGTAGAGAAATGGTGACAATTCCAACAATTTCTAGGATGTGCCTAGCCAAAAGCTTGACAGGAGCATATTGGACGCCCCTATAAACTCATGCATGATCATGCCTTACCTTTTTTATAAATGTACCAAGAACAGCTTTAAAATGGAAACTATTGTAAAATTTCATTAAAATAAAAAAGGTCACTGAAAAGGGAAGTAGACTCTGAAAACGGAATAGGAAGTAAAGCATTTTATATGCCCATGTGAAGTGAGAAGTGGGGAGCAAAAGAAAAGCGTAGTAGAAACTTTTAAGAAGTGAAGATGGATCTTTTGATGTTCTAGATGTTAAAAAATCCAAATTTATGATAATGCATGACCCTAGAATGATTTTTCTTAAGTTATCCTATTCCTACTATACTAGAATTATGCATTTTCTCATATATAAAATCAATACTTATATCAATTTTAAGACAATTTTATTTTATTACAAACAAGTAACAGATTCTTATTTTGTTACAAATATGTAACATGCACACTCTAGTATGCAAGCATTTTTTTTGAGAAGTCTAGTATGCAAGCACATTTATTTGGGAAAATTTTACAACCACTAAGAAAATCCTTACACTAGTCACCACCCATATATCACAAGTAACAGATTCTTTTGTTCGGTTTGATATCCATAGACAGAACAAGCTCATCAAGAGCACAATATGTTGAATGAGAACCATCCCACTTGGTTAAGGGAAAATGTGAACATAACACTTGTTAAAATGGTATATATATTATATATATTATAAATGATGTCTGTAATTTACTTTTTGAGTTAGGGGTATTTTGGTTGTTTTCTCTTGTAACAAAATATCCACTAGGGACTGCATGTAGCCTCTTTTATTTTTATTTTCTTCTTTTTGTCCTTGAACAAATGACCAAGGGCGCTTTGGTCATTGACCAAAGAGCTGTTGGGAGGCTGGACAACGGTCATATTTGTGACCATTGGGAGCTCCCAACAGCTTTTTGGAGCTCCCAATGGTCTCCCCTTTAAAGGGGGTTTTGTGTACAAATAGGGGAGAACCCTTTTTGTTTCTTTAATGCTTGCGTTAAGTATTTGATCAATAAAAGGATTGTATTTTTTTATATTTTGTTCTTATTGTTGTTGCCTTGTTAGGCTTTTGTATTGTGCATGTGCACTTGTATGCTTGAGATCTTGTAATCTTTTAGTGGCTTGTGTTTTGTGCTTCTGCATATTTCATTACATGGTATCATAGAAATGGTGCTCTTGGACTTGTAGAATGTTGCCATCAAGTAATCGTGTTTGTGACAAAGTCTCATAAGGGATCATGCTCTCCTCTTCTAATTTTCAATCTCTTCATCTTTCTTTTTTGCTCACATATTGAAGACCAACATTGACCTCTCCTTTAAGCTCAATGGAAAAAACTACATGATGTGGGCTTCCGCCATGAAAAACAATCTCAAAGAAAAAAAGTTGAGGGGGTATTGATAGGCACTATATCCCCAATCCCCAACTCAAGCTCACAAAACTAAAAGGGGGTCAAGAGAAGGCCTTAGAGAGAAATGCACGTGTCAAGGCTATTGAGGATCATCAAACAAGTGAAAGATTGGTATAGCAACCCTGCGAAAATTCTTGCATGGTTTATGAACAATGTTGAGCTTAAGGTATGTGTAAACATTGCTAAATTTTGAAAAGCCAATGAAGCTTGGTTTTTCATAAAGGGTATGTATACCCAAAAACACTTTGCAAAAGCATATTTTTCGCAAAAAAAAAGTTAGAACCACCAAGCAAGGGGACTTAAGTGTCCAAGATTTTTTATAGTACTTTGAATCCCCCTATAGGATGAACTAGCACTTTTGGAGCATAAGTGGGTTATCATTGAAAATGTAGAACTTAGGCAAAAACAAATGGAACAAGAGAGATTTTTTCAATTCTTGTATGGGCTTCATCCCGAATTTGAGCAAGTTAAATCTTCTCTCTTACATAGTTCTACTCCTCTTCCTCTTGAAGATGCTATTGCCGAAATTGTTCAAGAAGAAACTCGTTTTTGTATGAGTAAAAGTTGTAATGAAGTATTGGTGATATCTAAACCCGACAACCATATTAAGACCTATAAGTCTCCACACTTTGGGAAGCAAAATAGCTATAGTAATAATAATAACTATAGTGGTAGAAGAAAAGTGATTATTTGTCGTCATTGTAATGAGTCGGGTCACACTAAACCCGCTTGCCCTAAGTTGAATGAAACCTTCAAGTATAAGGTTGTTTCTGTTGAAGAATCTACTCATAAGCAGGAAGAAGAAGGCAAAACTAGAGAGGATCTTAAAGACACACTTAGCCAAATATCCATGACACTTCAACAAATTCTTAAAGTAACTTTATCTACATCGGGTGCCGTCATCGCCTCCTCATCTTCACCCGGTATGTATTCTTGGATTCTAGATTCAAGAGCATCTTTCCATATGACCCCTCATGAGAATGCTTTATCTAATATATGCACAAACTCAAACTTGTCTTGTGTTTCAACAGCCAATGGGACCATTTTGAAAATTAAGAGTATAGGAACATTAGATTCTAAAGATTTAAAAAAAAAAATTGTCCCAAAAGTTAGAGTTGTTCTTAAACTAAATTTAAATCTTTTTTCGGTTTCTCAAATTGCTGACTATGGATGTGAAATATCTTTTTCATCTAAGGGTTGCTTTGTGCACGATTTTTAATCCAGAAAGCGGATAGGGCAAGGCAATAGGAAGGGAGATCTTTACTTTATGGACTCATTGTCTCTTCTTTTAAAATCCCTATGTAACTATGTCCAAGATAAGAGTATTGAAACTTGGCATAGAAGATTTGGACATCCAAGCTATTCTAAAATGTATCTTTTAACTTTGGGAGAAAAAATTTGTATTAAAAAAGATATGACTTGCAAAAATTGTATTCTTAGAAAAATGAAATCTATCCCATTTTCAAAGAGAACCTTTGTTTCAACAAGACCTTTTGAATTAGTGTGCTCGGATGTGTGGGGTTCTTTTCCGGACATATCTAAAGGTGGTTACTCATATTATGTGACTTTTATTGATGACTTTAATAGATATGTGTGGGTTTATTTTTTAAAT
The DNA here is from genome assembly GCF_984573655.1 of Nuphar pumila. NCBI lineage: Eukaryota > Viridiplantae > Streptophyta > Magnoliopsida > Nymphaeales > Nymphaeaceae > Nuphar > Nuphar pumila. Next base: position 109,662,035 of record NC_143255.1, on the reverse strand, counting down.
TTTTAATCAAAACAAATTTCCTATTTTAAAAATTTTACATCAAAGTTAAAAATCAATTTCAAAGCAATATATCTATTATTAGATCAAATTCGGGTAGGAAATATCTATCCAATGAATTTCAAAATTATGTAAAACAAAATGGGATTTGCTATCAAAGATCTTGCCCTAAGACGCCTCAACAAAATGGACTAACGAAAAGAAAACATGGGCATATAATAGAAACCGATAGAACTCTACCTATTTCGAAAAATATTACCAAAAGTTTTTGGGCCAAAGCAACTTTAACTTCCACTTATTTGATAAATAGAATGTCATTTGAGCAACAGAGAGGAGATTTAGATTAAGTTGAGGTACCACTCTCACGTTTCGCACAAAGAAATCTTTAGAAAAATTTAAGGTTCCAAAACTTTTTACTTGTAAAGATGTACCATCGGCGGTTGAAACATAGGAGTTTTTAGAGTTATTACACAAATCGGAAAGCTCCTTTTCAAGAGGAGTCATATGAAAGGAAGCTCCAGAATCAAGGATCCAAGAAGACATACCTGGAGGAGAGGAAGAAGCTATGGTGGCACCCGAGGTTGATGGAATCTTGAGTAGAGTTTGTAGTGCTTCCGATAGTTGGGCAAGAGAAAAAGACTCCTTCCCTTTGATAGTTTCCTCCTTCTTTTGAGTAGCTTCTTCAACGGAGGCAACCTTGTTTTTAGGTGCTTCATTCAACTTAGGGCAATTAGGTCTTATGTGACCCGGTTCTTGGCAATGATGGCAAATGACTTTTCTATAGTTGCCATTATAATTATTTTGCCTTCCAAAGTGTAGAGGCTTATAGGTTTTTACATGATTGTCGGGTTTAGATACGGCCAAAACATCATCTCCTCCTTTAATCATGCCAAGACGAGTTTCTTCTTGACATATTTCGGCTATGGCATCTTCCTAGGGAAGAGGCTTAGATCTATGAAGAAGGGAAGATCTAACTTGTTCATATTTGGGCCTAAGCCCGTGTAGAAATTGGAAAAAAGTGTTCTTTCTCCATTTGTTCTCTTCTTAGTTCCACATCCACACTAGAAACCCACTTTGGTTCTAGTAAGGATAACTCATCTCATAAGGGTCCAAGAGTGCTATAGTAGTCTCTTACACTCATTTCTCCTTGCTTGATAGTCCAAATTTTTTCTTGAAGAAAGAATTGACGAGCAAGGTCTTTTTGAGAAAACATACCTTTCATAAAGAACCATGCTTCATTAGCCATCCGAAACTTAGCAATGTTGGCGCAAATCATGAGCTCCACATTGTTCACGAACCAAGCAAGAATCTTCGCATGCTTACTTTCCCAATCTTCCACTTTAGATTGGTGATCTTCAATGGCCTTCATGCGAGCATTTCCTTCAAGAGCTTTCTCTTGATCACCATCCATCTTAGTGAGTTGGAGTTGTGGTTCCGGAATGGTGCCCATAACATATCCCCAAAGTTTTTTACCTTTGAGGTTGTTCTCCATGGCGGCGGCCCACATCATGTAGTTGGAGCCATTGAGCTTGAAGGAGAGATCAATCTTTTGTTCCCCTTCCATTTAATCACTCACAAGAGAACAAACGAAGAGAGATACAAAAAACAATAATATAACTATTCAACTAGCTATATTAAGAGGAAGAGCATACACAAGGCTCTGATACCATGTAATGAAATATGCGGAAAAACAAAGAGTGCATTAAGCACTTACAACATTCACTAATGAACAAACAAAAGGGCTAACACCCAAACCCACAAGAGACAACGCAACATAAAAATATAAAAGTCTCTTATTGAAAAAGAGAGAGAGCTCTCAAGAGTGAAGAATACAAGAGGGGTTCACCCCTATATATACACAAATGAAGGAGAGGGGGGATGGCCATAAGGCCTTAAAAGGAGAGCCACCTAGGGGCTCCCCATGTAGTCGTTGGGAGCCCCCAACGGTCACAAATGTGACCGTTGGGGGCCCCATCGACTTCATGGTGGGGCCCCTTTTGTGTGAGCAAAAAACATAAAAATAAAAAATATAAATTACAAAAATTAAAGGGGAAAATAAATGAAGAATAACAAGTACCCATATCGGGTACTTGTGAAATGACTAAAATACCCCTATCGGGTATTTTAGACAATTACATATATATATATATAAACATATATATATATATATATATATATATATATATATATATATATATATATATATATATATATATATATATATATATATATATATGAATTGCATGTATTTTAACATTGGCCCCCTGTCGCTTTTGTTTGCCGGCAGGGGGCGGAGCCCCCTGTAGATTGTTCGGCTTGTCGGCAGGGGGCTTCGCCCCCTGTCACTGTTTTGTTTGCCGACAGGGGGCGAAGCCCCTTGTCGTTGTTTGGCGTGTCGGCAAGGGGCATCGCCCCCTATCACTGCTCTGTTTGCCGGCAGGGGGCGGGGCCCCCTGTCGTCTTTTCTGTTTGCCGGCAGGGGGCCCCGCCCCTCTGTCATCCTTTGTTGCTTTTGTGTGCCAGCAGGGGGCTCCGCCCCCTGTCGCCCCTGTTTTTCGGCAGGGGGCTCCGCCCCTTGTCGCCGTTGGTGGCCGCCTGCCGCTTGGGTTGTTCGTCATGGGGCCCTGCCTGCCTATCTCTGCTTGGCGGCCATGCCCTTGTTTCGCTTTTGACTTGTGCTAACCTCTTTAGCATGTGCAAGTTGCACGACGGAGCGCCCGCGTGTGTCGTGGCCTGAGACCCTTCGAACTTACGTCTGCAGGCGTGCAGGAACCCGCGACTCCCCAAGGTAGGGGAAAGTTGCGTGAAAGGACTTTGAATGAACTAAACCGAACTAAAGAAAAGATAATTAAACAATATGCTTATATACGTATATGTACGTTCTTTAACTCAAGGACGCGGTTTCGCGATCCTTGTCCTGTTTACTTTCCTGTACTTTATTTTTTGTTGCCGCCGCGCTAAATGTGCCCAAGCTTTCTTTTCTGTCTTTTAAACTCAAGGACGCGGTTTAGCGATCCTTGTCCTGTTTACTTTTCAGCACTTTATTTTCTGTTGCCGCCGCGCTATATGTGCCCAGGCTTTCTTTTCAGTCTTTTAAACTCAAGGACGCGGTTTCGCGATTCTTGTCCTATTTACTTTCCAGTACCTTACTTTGTGTCTTTTAAACTCAAGGAAGCGGTTTCGCGATCATTGTCCTGTTTACTTTACAACACTTTACTTTCTGTTGCCCTGCGCTTTATGCGCCTTGGCTATTTATGTTTCAGCGCTTTACTTTCTGTTGCCCCGCGCTTTATGCGCCTTGGCTATTTATGTTTCAGCACCTTACTTATTGCCCAGCTTGCTTATGCTGACTCATTTGTTGCTTGTGCCATATAGACTTCGATTACAGTATTGTTCTGCCTTGCAGGTACCCCTAGAAATTGCTGTCAGCACTTGAACTCCTTTGAGTATTTCTGGTGGTTTATGGCTATAAACTTAGCCGCATCTCTTGGCAGTGCTACGCGATGCTATGATGCATAGCACAAAGTGAATGGGCCTTATATTCTGCATTTGGATATCTCATTAAATGTAATCATGCGCCTTCACAGGCAAGATGCTCGAGTGGGTCGAATAGACCAGGGCATATAGAGCAAGGCGATGATGACGAACAACCCATCATCGTGGTTGTTCGGGCTGGTTCATCAAGAGAGAGGATGGATGGTATAAAACCTTTGATGGACAGGCCATTCATGGCCACTTCGGGCAAAGATCCGGCTTCCCCAGTCATCGGAGGTAGGGGAATGGCGTTACCATAAGTATCCTAGGTGGTAGTCGCTTGGCACTTCTGCAGAAGTTGGATGCATCCGTGGGCCCTTTTTAGCCTTTGGGGACTTACACTCTCGACCACTGGTCGTTCCCTTAGGAGCGGACTCAGTCAGTCCTTCGGGGTATAATAAAATACATAGCATAATGAACCCCCGAACGGATCTCGGCTGTTTCTACGTTTACACATTGTGCGTACCCACAATGTTCAGATAATAATCAGATCACAGTATGGCATGCTCACAGTTGTTATTTGTTCTTCGCTCAGACTGAATGCTTTTACCTTACTATCAGTTTGTTGTTTGCGATAGTTGGAAGGTATGCATGATAAGCTTGGTTGTGATTGCTTACAGTTAGATTATTATCATTGTAACACTAGTTTGCTTGAGTTCATAATATATTGATTAGCCTTGTTGTTCACTTGCATAGGTTGTATCAGTTTCTACTTGCTACTATTTAAGCATGCTTTAGATTAGTTCGTCTTATTCCTTTTGCGTACCTACCAGTTTTCAGGACTGACCCCATTCTTTATGGGTGTAGGTGACAGGTAGCTCTTCTTACAGGCGGCGGTGCAGATGCTAATGGTCAAAGCCTCGCCTCTCTCGTCGACACGCTGGCTATTCGGTTTTGTACCTTTTTGTTGTTTTGCGGTGGATACCCTTTTGCCTTGTATAAACTAAACCCTTTATATGAATGTACTTTTTTCTATCTTCTGCTCACTATTTTGGCTTAGAAAATGAGTTTGTGTTTGGGCTGAGTCTTTTTGCTAACGTGCTCAGAAGAATTGACTTGTGCTTTTAAATCCTTTGGTGTCTCAAAGAAAAATCTTTGCTGCAAACTCTGATTTTCGAAGGTATTTCTATGCAAACCTTTTTCTCTCAAGTCGAACTTCTGGGGCGTTAAAGTTATGTCATGGATCATGAATAGTGTTGAACCCCATATTGCAGATGGATTAATTTACTATAATACAACCAAGCTGATGTGGGACAATCTTCGAGATACGTACTCACAAGAGACTAATGTGAGTCGTATTCTGCAAGTCGAACAGGAGATATATAATTTGCAGCAGGGAGATCAGACCCAGGCCCAGTACTATTCCTCTGTCAAAGCTGTGTTTGAAACACTTAATGCTCACAGGCCTCTTTGTTGCTCGAAGCAAAAGGATCATCAAGAACAAACTATGGTTGCTCGCTTTCTTACAGGTCTCTCTTCAGAATTTTCTGTTGCAAAAGTCCAAATGTTGACTGGATCAGATGTACCTACTCTTGCTTATGCATACAATCTTCTGAGTAGACTTGCGATCTCTCTTCCACAATCTCAGCTTGTGACTCAGTCATCTGCTCTTGTTGTCTCATCTGGTTATGGGCGTGGAAATATTCAGAATATCAGAGGACGAGGTCGTGGACGAGGTAAGGAAGGCAAAAAAAAGTTTCAATGTACATTCTGTGAAAAATCTGGACATTTAGAAGATCGTTGCTGGGATAAGCATGGTCGGCCAACCTCTTCTTCATCAAAGTCATATGCTCCCAAAGCAAATGTTACTACTTTCGAGGCAACAAATGTACAAGATAATATCTCTGCAAGTGACCGTAGTATCACCCTCAGTCGTGCTGAATATGAGGAGTTGATAGCTCTTCGTCCTTTGAGTTCCACTCCTCCTGTAGCTGGTGTTGCCTACTCAACAGGAAATCATCTTCATCCGACTGACAGTAAGTGGATTATTGACTCTGGTGCATCCAGACACTTGTGTGAAAATTCACTTGTTTTTTCAGATCTAAAGGATATTACTGTTCATCGAGGAGTCTCATTAGCCGATGGGAGTTCCTCCCCGGTTGTTGGTCAGGGAAATATTTCTATATCCTCCTCCTTACAGTTGAAAAATGCTCTTCATGGTCCAAACTTTCCTCAAAGCTTACTCTCTGTCAGTTGCCTTACAAAAGAACAAAATTATAGAGTAATATTTGATCCGATGAGTTGTCATTTTCAGGATTTGCTGACGGGGAAGAAGATTGGTGGAGGCTATGAAGAAAATGGAGTCTACTACCTACATCATCCAGTGGGTAATGTTCATGCTGCAGTGGAACACTCATTTAGTCTTGTTCAGTGGCATCGTCGTCTTGGTCATCCTTCATTGTCAAAGCTTCGTTCGGTCTTTCCTCAAATTCCTTCCACTACATCATTTCAGTGTGAAGCATGTCAGTTGGGCAAGCATCATCGAAGTTCGTTCCCTTCGAGTCAGAGTCAGACTAGTAATAAAGTTTTTGAACTTCTTCATGCAGATGTATGGGGTCCTAATAAGATTCCTACTAGGACTCAGTGTCGATATTATCTTGTTATTGTTGATTATTTCTCTAAGTTGTCATGGGTGTTTTTAATAAAAGAACGATATGAAGTTCCAAGTATTATCAAATCCTTAATTCTTGAAATAAAAACTCAGTTTGAATCTATTGTCAAGATTGTTCGCACTGACAATGTTCTTGAGTTTAAATCAAAATTTCTGTTAATTTTACCAAGATCATGGCATTCAACCCCAAACTTCCTGTGCCTATTCATCTCAACAAAATGGGGGTGGCTGAGCGAAAACATCGGCACTTGCTTGATGTTGCCCGGACCATTATGATTCAATCTAATGTTCCTGCGTTATACTGGGGGGATGCGATTACCACTGCTTGTTATCTGATCAACCGCATGCCTTCATCTTCTATGGGTGATCAAATTCCATTACATATCCTAAAACCTAATGCCCCACTCTTCTCTTTCTCGCCAAAAATATTTGGATGTGTTTGTTTTGTACACAAACTTGGCCCTGACCGTGATAAATTAGTTGTTCAAGCTACAAAATGCATATTTATAGGTTATCCCAAAAATCAAAAGGGATATCGATGTTATTGTTAAAATATGTGTACTCGTACATATGTATGTTGAAATATAATCCTTAAATGTACGAGTATATATTTATATATATATATATATATAAAGATACGTATACATATATATATGTATACGTATCTCTATTTATATATATATAAATATATATATTTTCTCTTCCTAAAATACCCTCAAGGGTATTCTTGTAATTTGTCATTTTACGCATATTCCAATTGGAATATGCATGTAATTTTTCTTTTATTTTTTTAGTTTCTTTTTATTTATTTATTGTGGTTTGCGCCACCTAGGGAGGCTCCCCAAAGAGTCGTTGGGGAGCCCCCAACGGTCACAAATGTGACCGTTGGGGGCTCCCAACGACTCCTTTGGGAGCCCCCTATGTGGCTCCTCTCTTGTGTTATATATAGGGGTCTCCCCCTTTGTATTCGACACTCCTTGGAGGAGCTTATGCTCCATTGTATAGGGTTTTTACCCTCTTCTTCATATTTCTTCAATAATATTCAACTTATGACTTTAAGTCATATTTATCCCTTTTATAGGTTTATGTATTAGCACTTGATGTGCTTGTGTTGTTCCCTTAAGTGGGTATATTCGCACTTAATGTGCATGTGTATGGGTTCATTATCGAACCTAAAATATTCAAAGTCACTTTCTAACATGGTATCAGAGCCAGGTTACGATGGGGTTGTCTCTTGGCGCAACGGAAAGCGTGGTGCTCAAGAAATGGTGAAGTATTCATTGTTCCTTCTCTTTTTTTGAAGTTTTCGGTATGTATCTCTTTTCTTAACATATTATGCATTATGAAACTATTTTTCTTGCACATTTAGTGTTTTTTGATAGTTGAATCATTTCCTTTCACATTTCGTGTGTTCGTATATTTTAAAATATCTATTTTTAAATTTGGTGAACTTGTTTATTGTTCAAATATATAATTCTTGGCTATCGATTCCTCATCCCATATAATAGTAATTTATGTTGTTAAAATTGTCTTCAATTATGTGGGATTTATGATGTTTACATAAGTATTTCATGATTGACCTATAAATTAGTTTTTAAAATTATATATGATGTCTTGATTAATGATCGTTGTTTAAAACTCTTTTCTCTCATATAAAATCTATTTTGTTTTGAGTTCCTCTCTTGTTTATGGATTTTAGTGCGTGTTTTTTTGAAAAATCTTGATATAATTCTTATATAAGAATCTCTCACATCTTTATCTTTGTTATGAATCATAAGTAGTTCTTGTTAATGATAACTATTTATGAGAACTCCTAAAGATGTTTCAATGTTTTTGGTTTATTTAAAGGATTTTTGAAAAATTGTTTGTGATAAATAGGTTGTTCGAACCATTGTAAAAGATCTTTTAAAAGGAATTTCCCACACTATATAGAATGCATAGTGTATAAATAGGTTGTTCGAACCATTTTTATTTTCTTCTAATGATCCAAACGTATTTGTTTGTATTTTTCACATAAGGTTTCAAAAACCTCTTGATTGTATCTCTAAGGATGCCTACATTGGCCATAATACGGTCTTCTTTGTCTTAAATTGCATTAAAGCTTGAGAGTCTCAAGCATTTGCATCTTTTATGAAATGCATGCATTATTGCATGTTTGATATTATTACGTTTTTCGTATTTTGTTCAAGTATTGTGAGAGTGTCTTCGTACACTTCTTTTATAAAATATTTATGCTTGTATGTGTATTGTCTATTCATAGACATTTTCACATAGTACTCTCTTTTCAATAAAGAGATGTTCTTATAACCTTCTTTAGGGCTTGTGTTTGTTTTTATCCCTTAATGGACTTGTAAGATTGTTTCTTTTAAAATGCTTCTGTAATAATCTTAGTACATGTTGTCCTAAATTTGCACGTTTAAGATTATTGTCATTTTGCATCTTGGTATACATATAATTGCAAATTATAAAGGCTTGATTTGTTCTTGGATTATTCCAAATCCTTTCTCACACATGACATAGCTTAAATATTTCATGTTGTGTTTATTAAAGTTTTTTTGTATAATGATCATGATTGAACATAATTTCGTATATATGCATCATTATTGTTATATGGCATATTGTTGTGATTAATTATGTTGGACCTTTAAATCGGCCCTCTTTGTAAAAATCACATATTTGGAAAATGTTTTCCCTAAGAATTCATTGCCTTTTTATGGCATTTTATCTTCTATCCATCACATGTTATATGATGCATCAATTTCTTTTTTTTAAGGCCTTATTTTTATATTAGAGATGGTTGTTAAGGTGAGTTATGGGCACCTTGTGTTATGACATTCTAGATTGTTCACTTGCCATATTATAGATGGTGGTTGAGGTGAGTTATGGGCACCTTGGGACTCTAGAATGATTTGGTATATGATCTCTAATTATGAGTGTGTCACTCTTTGTTATGTCATTTTAGATTGTCCACTTGCCATATTATAGATGGTGGTTGAGGTGAGTTATGGGCACCTTGGGACTCTAGAATGATTTGGTATATCAGTGTGTCACTAGTTTGTTTTTTGCCATTGTTTTTATGGATGCTCTTATTTATATATAAATGTGATGGATATATGATGTTTAAAACCTTAAATGTTTTAAGGTATATATTAAAATCAAGGTTTTGGGGATTATTGCCCAACCTTTTATTGTCTATGAATCATGTGAGTGCATTTGCACATTTATGTTTTGTGCACACGTGTTCTTTGTGTGTGTATTTATTCCAAAATGATATTGTTATGGGTATTCTTTTTGAAGAATATTATTTCAAGGTTTTATTTATATGTTTTTCATTACAAGTTTTATTGCATCAAAAGTCTTCTCCTTTTATACCCCTTATCTAAGTGTCATCATATGTAGACAAGAATTTTATTACACCTTCGTGTGTTGGTAGCCCTTTGTTGGCTTTTGCTTTCTTGGTCTAGTAGCTGAACACACTTGTCTTGAGTGTTATTATATGTAGACAATGCACGTTGATTCACACCATGTGTGTGATTTTAGCCTATGTTGGCATTTGTGTCCTTGTTCTAGTCGCTGAGATGTATGCCCATGGTTGGCTTATTTCACTCATTTCAAGTGTCATCTTATGTAGACAAGAGATATATTGTGTTTTAGCCCATGGTTGGCTTGTTACTCTTGTTCTAGTAGCTGAACATACTTGGTTTTGAGTGTATTTTTACGTAGACAATAGATGCTTTTGGTCCATGTTGGCGTGTATTCTCTTGTTCTTGTCGTAGATGCACTAATTTCAAGTATTATTATATGTAGGCAAGAGGTTCTTTGGCACACCTTTGTGTGTGTTTTTGGCCTTTAATGACAATATATTTATTCTTGATCTAGTAGCTTATACACTTGATTTATGGGCTTTTGGAGGACTAATGAGGTAATTGCTTGTAATGAATGAACTATTGTTGAAATTTATGAAATTTCATTCATATGTCACTTTCTTTTAGATACAAGTGAATCATATATTTGATATGCATATTTTAAAATCAAATTGATATTTTTTGCCACTTTTGTATTTGATATGAAAAATGAGTTTTTTGTCATTTGAGTGAGATTTTTCTAAATGTATAAGGTTCTTTACTCAAATAACACTAATTATTTTACCTCCTAAATGGATTTAAAAGACTTAGTTTCTCTTGTTTGGCACTTCATTACATGTTTAGAGCATGTTCATTAATGATTCATTTAAGTATTAATTCATTTCATGACAGTATACGCATATGCTCTTTATGGCCTTTTAGACTCTCATTCAATAAAGCATATGTAACTTATGCATCTTGGTAGGCTTATTGTGGTGTCCCTTAGGGGACCATTGTGTTTTTCCCCATTATGGGGTTATGTTTGTCCAATGTTGGACCTTATGAATGCATTATGCATTCTTGCAATTCATTTACGCATAATTTGCTTCCGCTCACTCTTTAACATGATGTATGATTTTAAAACTTTGGTTTTCTAAATTTACTTTTCATGCTAAAATAATTATCCTATCATGTGCTTCAAATTTCTATGCATAAGTTATATTTTTGAACCATTGTTTTGCGGATGTGGCATCCGATATGGTTTTAATTAATCTTGTTAGAAATGTTTCATTTGAGTAAAGTGCAAAGATATGTTTTACTTGTTTCTTTGTTGTTATTCTACAGGATCTTGGAGATAGGATAAAAGGAAGTACCCCGGATGGATCGGGACATATGTTCACCATTAGAAGGCATTGGAAGAAGGCATTTACAAGTTTAAATAGCATACTTACGGAAGCATCTTGGAGTCTTGCGCCTTTTTTCAATCTTTTCGTTTCCCCGCAAAGATTGAGGGGGGTGTTAAAATATGTGTACTCGTACATATATATGTTGAAATATAATCCTTAAATGTACGAGTATATATTTATATATATATATATAAAGATACGTATACATATATATATGTATACGTATCTCTATTTATATATATATATATTTTCTCTTCCTAAAATACCCTCAAGGGTATTCTTGTAATTTGTCATTTTACGCATATTCCAATTGGAATATGCATGTAATTTTTCTTTTATTTTTTTAGTTTCTTTTTATTTATTTTTTGTGGTTTGCGCCACCTAGGGAGGCTCCCCAAAGAGTCGTTGGGGAGCCCCCAACGGTCACAAATGTGACCGTTGGGGGCTCCCAACGACTCCTTTGGGAGCCCCCTATGTGGCTCCTCTCTTGTGTTATAAATAGGGGTCTCCCCCTTTGTATTCGACACTCCTTGGAGGAGCTAATGCTCCATTGTATAGGGTTTTTACCCTCTTCTTCCTATTTCTTCAATAATATTCAACTTATGACTTTAAGTCATATTTATCCCTTTTATAGGTTTATGTATTAACACTTGATGTGCTTGTGTTGTTCCCTTAAGTGGGTATATTCGCACTTAATGTGCATGTGTATGGGTTCATTATCGAACCTAAAATATTCAAAGTCACTTTCTAACAGTTATGATCCTAATTCTCGCCGAGAGTATATTAGTGCGGATGTATCTTTCTTGGAATCCACTCCATATTACTCTAGTACCGGTTCCCCGCTGCAGGTTGATCCAGCTGAGTCTTTTCCATTACCTATACCTCCTTTTCCTTTGGAATTTGTGCCCTCATTACCGAACCAAACTTCATCCTCTTCAAGATTTAATAATCCTCCATTGGTATATGTGCGTAGAGCTCCACCTCCGCAAGTGCCTTCATCTTCTTCTTCCCTTGAGGAAAGTTCTACTAACAATAGTGATCTTCATGATGATGATAACAGGCCTATTGCTCTACGCAAGGGGACACGACAATGTACCTTATATCCCATATCTCATTTTGTCTCTGATGCCAGAATTGGAAATCAGATGAAAACTTTTATTTCAGCCTTATCTGCTAAAACTATTCCTCTAAACTATCAACAGGCAGAGTTTGATAACCGTTGGAAGCTGGCCATGCACGAAAAATGGATGCTTTAGTATCTCAGCATACATGGGATCTAGTTGATTCCCTATTTGTTGGATGTAAATGGGTATATACATAAAAGTACAAATCTGATGGTTCTATTGAAAGGTACAAAGTCAGATTAGTAGCAAAAAGGTATACTCAGACATATGGTATTGATTTCTTTGAAACCTTTTCTCCTGTTGCACGGATGGGTACCATTCATCTTGTTCTCTCAATAGTTGTTCAGCATGGTTGGAGCTTGTGCCAATTAGATGTGAAAAATGCATTTTTATATGGGGATCTATCTGAGACCGTTTACATGCAACAACCTCCAGGATTCGAGGTTGAGGGGGAGTGTCAGAAGGTGTGTAGATTGAGAAAGGCGATTTATGGCTTGAAACAAAGTCCTCGTGTATGGTTTCAAAAGTTGTTTGAAGTGATGTCACGCTTTGGCTTTAATAGGTCAGCAGCCGATCATACATTATTTATCAAGAAAACTAGCTCTGGCATAGTTGTTATGGTGGTATATGTGGATGACATCATTCTTACAGGAGATGATGTGAAAGCTATTGAAGCCACAAAGGCTCATCTTCAAAAACACTTTGTTACAAAAGACCTTGGTTCACTCAGGTATTTTCTGGGTATAGAAGTTGCTAGGAGCCGTGAAGGGATGGTTTTGTATCAACGGAAGTATGTTCTTGACTTATTAAAGGAAACGAGAATGTTGGGAGCTAAACCAACAAATATTCCCATGGACCATAAAGTTCAGTTGTTTGAGGAAGGGTCAAAACCGGTTGATAGCAAAAGCTATCGCTCCCTAGTAGGAAAGCTATTGTATGTAACTGTGATCAGGCCGGATATTGCTTTAGCAGTAAGCAAAGTTAGTCAGTTTATGGACAAACCAACTGAGGTACACTGGAATGCAACTATAATGATTCTCAGATATTTAAAATCTTCTCCTGGAAAGGGGTTATTGTTCAGAAAAGGTGGAACTCTGGAGATAGTGGCCTATTCTGATGCTGACTATGCAGGATCTGTAGTGGATAGAAAATCTACCACAAGATTCTGTGTGTTTCTGGGAGACAACTTGATTTCTTGGAGAAGTAAGAAACAAAATGTGGTTTCTAGGTCGAGTGCAGAATCAGAATATCGAGCTATGGCCCAAACAGTTGTTGAATTGATGTGGGTTCGTACTGTTCTTCATGATCTTCAGGTGAAGGTTTCCTCTCCTATGACCATGATGTGTGATAACAAGTATGCAACATATATAGCGAACAATCCTGTCTTTTATGAGAGAACAAAGCACATTGAGGTTGATTGCCACTATGTAAGAGATATGGTTCAAGCTGGTCATATCACTACCAAATATCTAAAGTCGAAAGACCAAGTTGCATATATGCTTACAAAGCCTCTTGCTAGACCAAATTTCTCAAAATGTTGTGACAAGCTGAGCATGATTGATATCTATGCTCCAGCTTGAGGGGGAGTGTTGAGATTAGGTGGTTTTAAGTTTAAGTCTTCTTAGATTAGAGGTTATTTGAAATTTTAATTTAATGATGGACTTAGATGTAATTTATTCTTTTTGGCCTCTCTCTATTTAACATAGAGAGTAGCCCTAATAACACAATTAACGAGTTTCTTATTGTGCAGCCGACTCTCTCTCTCTCTCTCTCTCTCTCTCTCTACCCAGGTGTTTGCACATCACATCTACCTTCTACATTAAGCATTTGATCAATAAAAGGATTATATTTTGTTCTTATTGTTGTTGTCATGTTGGGCTTTTGTATTGTCCCATAGTGGACTTGTGCATGTGCACTTGTATGATTGTGATCTTGCAAGTTCTTAGTGGCTTGTGTTTTGTGCTTCCACATATTTCGTTACAACCCTTGCCCCCAAACATTATAGAATTATCTTTCTAGGTTCCTAAGAAACAGTATGAAACATAAATCCATTTGAAACTCGTAACATATCTAGGTCATTGATGTGGGCGTATTAGAGCAACATCCAAAAGCAATATCTTAGGTAACATAAGTGATGCATCAGAAAAAAAACATGCATCAGCCCACCAGAATCTTCAGGTGTGTGTGTGTGTGTGTGTGTGAGAGAGAGAGAGAGAGAGAGAGAGAGCAGGCATAATGTCAATTATAAGAGTTTTACAACAGCAAACATTACAGCAATGAGAAAAGATAATATAAACTCAAAAAGTATGGAAGTAGAAGCTGTGTCTGAGGACCAAGAAGTACCATGGTTACTTTTATGCTGTCTACCAATTCTTTCACAATATCTATTTCCTGCTATGTTGTAGACCATCAAATCGTAATCTGAAAACCAATACCAGCTCCGTACCCATCCTGCTAGAGGAATATTAGACTGAAAACAGGAAATTCTTTAATTTGTCATAGAAATCAATATCTGAAAGCAATAAATTATTAGTTATGCCAAGACACCATAGCACACCCTGTACATTTCAAAAGGACTCAATACCATGCTGAAAGTGGCAGGGTCAAATAGAAAATTTAATTCAAAAAATTCAATAATATAAAAGAACCAAAAAGTTTCAAATGTAATAACAGTTCCATATGGGACTCAAGGAAATACTGCATACAGTATTAACTGAGTTATTAATCATCTTGATAGAAGGAAAAAAAAACCCGTCTTTTTGCAGGTTCTACATAAAAAGATGGAGAAAAGATAGCATTGTATACAGGGTTTAGAAAAAGAGGGTCCACCGTGTTCCCGACCGCCAAGTTTTTCACCTTTTTGCTCTGATGTATATATCTCTCTTTGGCACTCTCGAGTGCCCTAAAAGGCCTTATAGCTTAAGAACTCCGTGTATTCGGACCCTCTCTCCCCCTCTTGATGTACTTTTCTTTCAAGTATTTATAAAGAAGCTTTTCACATCCTTGCCTCTTTGCTCTCTTTGTGATCGTGCATGCGCATACTCTTGCTTTCGCTCGTGCGCGTGTGTTGTGTGTTGCTTGTGCGCTTAAAAGGCCTGCCTTCAGTGTTTGCGATTACCCGAAGTTACGTCGCGGGGGCCTTCGCTTCTAAGTGGTACCAAAGCCTTGTCGACATTGGGAGTGACAATGGCACTAAAGAAGAATGTCATGACTCCTTCAGGCAGTATGGTTCCTGCTGAAGAAGATTTCATGGCCGATGATCGAGTGTCAGCCATCTTGCGCAATGTTGTCGAGCTGACTGGGACAGTGACCACCATGGAGAAGTTGGTTAATGGGACTTGTATTGCTTTTAAGGATCTCAATGCTGAGATCAAAACAACAGTAGAGAGAGTAGAAGATTCAGTAGAAAGTTTTGTCACTAAACTTAACTATTCGGTGGAGGACTTTTCCACCAGATTTGATGATTTTTTGGGTCGGTTCAATATCATGGTTGCTGAATTGGATGTTGTTCGATGAAAGAATGAACAGTTAGAGCGACAATTGAGGATAACCCCAGCTGACGGTGTTGCGACATACGTGGATAGACCACATTACAGGCTACCTAAGCTCGCAAAGTATAAACGCACGCGAGATTCAAAGGATCTCGAGAATTTTATCTACGAGATTGAACAATTTTTGGAAGTTGCAGGAATAAAGGGCGACACAGATAGGTTGCGGACCGCAACAATGTACTTTGCGGATGAAGCGACTTTCTGGTGGAGGCGTCGCTTGGGTGATGTTCGACGGGGGTTGGTTGCTATAGTCTCGTGGGAGGACCTCCAAAAGGAATTGCGAGACTACTTTCTACCTAAAAATCAAGAGAAAATGGCCCGCAAACGGTTGCTGGTATTGAAGAATCAGTATGGCCAATATAAACAAGCTATATAGAGAGATAGCTCAATTTAAATTATAAGTCTATTATGATACAACAATGGTATACAACATAAAAAGGGGGCCAAAACTTACAAAGATTCTTAACAAACCATACTCAAGACCAAGAGCATACCCAAGCACAATCAATCATGGGTACTCGCAAAAAGATTAAAAGTTCATGCATATCGAATAATCTAATAACTTTAAGGCCACATAAAATCCACTATAATATATAATATTTTATAAATGACAAGAACCATTAATCAAGAAAATTAGTGTCTATTAGGAGCACACCAACAAAGCCCACAAAAGGGCATCCATAAAAGGCTCCAGATAAAATTTTCATTTGTTCAAAAAGGAAGAGGCATAGAAAAGATATCATCATAGTAATTAGAGTCCTTAAGAAACCACATACTTAGAACCAGAGTTGCCAGTCGAGGAAGCGGGAGCGGGAAGTGAGGCACTTTCAAAAATTTAGGAAGCGGGGAAGCGTGGGACCACTTAGAAGAAAATTCCGAACCGTCTCGAAAACGACCTAGGAAGCGAACCGGAAGCGAGGGGGAAGCGAAAAAAATGAAAAATGGGGAAAGCGTGGGGGAAGCGTGCGGGAAATGTGGGGGAAGCGTGGGGGAAGCGCTTCCCATAAAAGGAAAGCGCGCTTCCCCAAAAAGGGGGACGCTTCCCCTCACGCTTCGGAAGCGCGACGTTTCGCGCTTCGGGGAAGCGCGCTTCCCCTTTTGCCTAGGCGCTTCCGGTAACTCTGCTTAGAACATAATTTTTAATATATTATAGGAATATGCACAAATAATCATAAAGACATTAACATACCCAAAATATTCTTTGAATTAATATGCAAGGGAATGAAAGTCCCCAAAGATGTTCACCAATGAAAGGAAACAAGGTCTTCTAAATGATAGTTACCAAAACAACAAAGTGGACACTCAAAAAATTCCACCAAAGTACCAAAAGAACAGTCACAAGCCACAAAATGGGCTCACATATGTTTACCCACTAAAGGGGCAAACACGAAATAAAAATAATATTTTATTTTATCAAGACTATGCAAGAAGTGTAATACACAAGCACAAGTGTCAACAAGGACACAATCACAAATGCTACAAAGAGCACAATCACAAGTGCTAGGAAGAGCACAACCACAAGTGTCACTAAGGGCATACACAATAAAATCTTTTATTGAAGAAACAAGTATGCAAGAAGCATTTAACTCATTTTAAAAAAAAAAACTCTACATAGAAGGATTTATCATAAAAGTGTTCAAAATTTTTCAAATAAATATCTATACTTTGAATGAACATGTATACAAAATTACTAATAGATATACACGAGAGCATAGAAAATATATATTTTCATAAAAGTAAAAAATGGAGGATTTATCATAAAGAGCTTGACAATATGCTACTTATGAGTTAATATCAAAACACAAACTCTAGTTCCAATTTAATATATATATATATATATATATATATATATATATATATATATATATATATATATATATTAAAGAAAACACATTTTACATGATTAGGAATAAGCATAATATTTCAAACAAATTATAAATACCTTTTTAAAGATAGAGAACTAAAAAAGTCATATATATATATAAGGATTTTTAGAATACATACAAAAGCCCACATCATGTAGCTCTATTTAACTTGAAAGATTATAAGAGAGAGAGAAAGATATAGACAACACAACCTCTTGGGCACCACAATCACCATGATCACATGAGTACCACTATCATGAGATGATCACACTTCAAAGGTCCAAAAACGCCATCGCTCTAATACCATGTAATGAAATAAGGAGTCTTCACACACCTCACTCAAGAGGCACAAATCATACCCACAAATGGTCAAAAGCACAAAAACCACTAAGGGATTATGAAGAACATAATCACAAAGTGCACATGCACAAGTCCATGTAAACACACCAAATTTTTACCTTCATCCAGTGTTTGTCCATTTCATAAATCATCACAGATCAATGCATGTCATTGCACGCATTCTGCATAGCATTGTATGACATTGCATCTCATTTTCGAGATCCAGCACTCCTATTTCAAAACATTCAATCCAGATTTGAATTTTAAAGCTTTATTTCAAAATCAATTTCAAAACCTGGGTTTTTATTCAATACTCTGTCATTTTCCAACCCCAGGACTTTGTATTTCGAAATATTTTCTCAGAAAACAATCTGGATTCCTTTCAAATTCAAACTTTAATCGATTTCAATTCACAGATGAGACCCATTTAGATGGTGTCGCTTCTGAATGCCTCTATTCATCAAATTTCTCAAATTTTTGAAAGTTTCAGTCCGATCAGGACTCTGTCTCAGAGTCCTAATCCGGTCAGAAGTTTGGTTTTTAAGTTTGTTTTACTTCCATTCTCAATCTTTTTCGTTTGTTTTCGAAATTTAGGTCATTTCACAGAGTCCAGTTAGTTCAGGACTCTATTTTAGAGTTCGGTCGAGTTGGGAGTCTAATCCTGACTGTGTTTTCTGACTTATTTCATCATTTCTTGATAAAATCTTTTGAAAATTCTTTCATTTGGCTTTTAAAATCTAAAATCTCAGAGTCCTAAGAGTTCAGGACTCTAACCCGGAGTTCCAGTTCGCTTGAGACCCTATTTTCAAAGATCTTGAATTTCAAATACTGATTTTAACCCCTTTTCAAAGCCATTTTCAGTGTTTATTTCAAAAATGTTCAAGATTCGATGTGGGCCCACTCAGTTGGCACCATATCCAGAGGAATTCTAACTCAGTTAGGACCTTATGCCATTTCAAAAATCCTAATTTTAAGTTTACTTTTGAAAATCTTTTGAAAACTCCTTCAATTTCAAGTTTTAAAATCGCTTTTTGAAAAACTCAAGTAGGGCCCACTCGGGGTGGCGCCATATTCGAGTAAGTCAGGGCTAGACT
This sequence comes from Nuphar pumila, assembly GCF_984573655.1. Classification (NCBI taxonomy): domain Eukaryota; kingdom Viridiplantae; phylum Streptophyta; class Magnoliopsida; order Nymphaeales; family Nymphaeaceae; genus Nuphar; species Nuphar pumila. The sequence goes on along the minus strand of NC_143255.1, from coordinate 109,643,170 downwards.
AGGGTTAGTTGATGTCTGGGTTAGTGTTAGAGGTTTAGAAGAGTCAAAACCATTTTGAAAAACTCATTTTTGAAAGTTAGTTTTTAAAACTAGTGTTTTTAAAGGTTTTTAAAAGTGTTTTAAAAACCCAATGTGAGAGAATGCCAAGTGGCACCACATTTGGGGGATTTTTAGGATTAGCTAGGGATTAATTAGGCACTATTTAGGATAATTTAGACTAGGGGTAGTTAGGTAACTCCACCCCAAAATCGCCCCCCCCTTTAGAGTCCAAAATTTTCAAAATTGTCAATTTTTAAACCTAATTTTTTTATTATAAATAGAGGCATAAGGGGGGTCGATTTTCCCATCTCTCTCTTATTGGATTCTTGGAGCTTCTCTCTCCTCTCCAGCCCTTTCTCCATTGCTGCAACTCCAAGGTATGAACTTCTTCACTTTTCTTATTTTATTTAATGCTTTTTTTAATGCTTTAAACCTAGATTTAGGCTTGGACATCCCTCCTTATGGAAGATCAACCATGGTTTCACCTCAAGAACCATCAAGAACCAGCAAGAACAATCCAAGAAGGTGATCTAACCTTGTTTTGGATAATTTACAGAGATTTTAATCCATTAGAATTGATTTTAACATGATTCTTTGCATTATTAACCAATAAAATATATGATTTACCCTTTTTAATGGGTTAAATCTATGTTTTAAAGGTGATATCAAATTCCAGCCATTGATTCCCTGTTTTTAATTTATTTTCATGGTTTATTCATGTTTGTTTTACGTTCTATAGCATAGAAATCAGTTTTATTTACTGTTTTATGGTTTATTTTATTTATTTACATTAGTTAATGCATGGTTTTTCAAGTTTCTTAAATTTCTGTGTGTTCTAGGTTTAGAACAGTAAAGATGATGTTATTTCGGATTGAAGCACTCATTGTTTATTTCTGATTTTTTTATATGTGATGCATGCATGAGTTATTGAGTTACTGTAGAAAAATCAGAGGTTTTGGATCTCGGGAACCCTGTCAAAAAAATCAGACATCAAATCGGGTTTTTAAAGCTTTAAAATCGTGGTTAAAATCAAGAAGGTAACTTGCTGTTATGATATTTCTCTCATCTTATATCCGATTTTAGATCTGTAAAGTGCTATGGATTCACATTGAGTAGATCTGTCTGCTGTGAAATTTTCGGATTTTTTGATCACTGTTTAGTATTTTTCCCTTTTCAGAGAATCTGTTTTTAAATTTAAAACTCGTTAGGGTTTACCAAAACCCTAATCAGACTTGTGTTAGTCATAAATCCCAAACCACAGATCCGATTTTAGATCTGTAAAAAGTGAGTATTGTTATTTTTCTGTCTACTGTTCACCACTAAAATTTCAGAGATTTTTGTTTAGGTTTGCTATTTATGTTTGTATTTTCAATCTGGAATAGCTGTTTTAATCCCTGTTAAGAGTGATATATTTTAGCTCAGATTGCCGGAAGGGTTTCTCCCTAACCGGAGATGATTTTTCCGATCTGTAAATTGGGAAATCTCTGTTTTTCTTCTTAGTTAGTCTCTTTAAAATTTCATAAATTTCTATGGAGATTTGACCCCTGGTTCAGGTCTTGGACTGAGACTGGTTGGTGAATTAAGTCAAAAATAGCATATTTTTAGGGTTTAATGCAATTTTCGGATTAATTTAATGTCAAAAAATTATTTTTATAATTCCAATTCGATATTAGGGTTATAACAAGTGCAGGTACCAATTTTTATAGATTTTGGAATCCATTTGATGGTTGAATTGAGCAAATTGCAAAACCGGGTTCCTGAAAGATCCAAAAACACTGCTAAAATCACAGTTTTTGTGATATTGTTGGATTTTCGTGCATAGGCATATATTTTTAGGGTTTAATCATGTTCATAATCATATTAGGATGCTTTAGGTTTAATTTTGTGCTCATTTGATTTCATTTAGTGCCTAAGTTTTTACCAAAATCTATTTCAGAAAACCCTGATTTCAAGGCCATAGTCTTGCTATCGGGGGCAATTTGGTCATTTGACCTAAATTTCGAAATCCCTAACCCTAATTTCATATTTTTAATCATGTCATAGCATATTTGGTTTTAGTTTATTCCATTCAAATTTCAAAACTTGCATTTTATCAAAATATCTTTTTAAAAACCCTAATTTCAAGGCCATAGTCTTGTTTTTAGGGGTATTTTGGTCATTTGGACCCCAATTTCGAAATTTCATATTTTACCTTTATTATTTCTTCATGTTTTATCATTTTGATTTAAGGGAATCATGGCAAAAAGGCTTATATCTAGCAAAATCCAATAATTTCCTGATATTGTTGGATAAATCTAGAAAAGCCAACATATTTTCATTAACAAGTTTTCTAGTTTTGCAGGTACATTGAAGACTTTATTTTTCATGTATTTAAATTTCAATAGTGATGTAATTTGTAATTAAACTTTGGAATAAGAATTTACATTTCCTGCTTAGCTTAGGTTGCATTGCATATAGTTTATTTTTTTTAATAATGTCAATGTGTGATGAATGATGATTCATGCATATTCTTACAAATTCACCATGGTCTACACGAATGGCACATGCACTAGCTTTTATGAAGTTTGTAAACTTGGTGGAATTCATATTTATGGCCATAGTCAGAATATGAATGATACTTAGATTTATGATCTTCACATTAGCCACATTCAGCCTACACTCTTAGGCTAACTTCAAAATGCACTGCATTTCTCAAAAATACAAAAAGTATTTCTCAATTCCTCAAAATCCATATTCATTCATTTCATGCATTTGCCAATTCCAATTCAAATTCTAAGTCAAGGAAATGGAATTCCTCAAAATCTCCTAAGTCTTATAGCAAAATCGATTTTCCCAAAAGCATTGAATTTCAAAGAATATTTCAAGTATTTCCCAAGTTCCAAATTCAAATTTTCTAAGTTAGAATTTCAATTTCAAAGTTTGAATTCAAAGAAACCAAGTCTCTTAGAATCGATTTTTACTTCTCTCAGAAGTACATTTCAAATCCCATTTCACGATTTCTCATGTGATATCATTTTCAAGATTTACATTTTCTGAATATTTCAATCATTCAAAGCAAACATCATGTTTTCAAATGTGCATTTTCTGAAAATTCATAGCACATGCCTGATTCTATGTGCATTTAGAAATTAGAATATGATTTAGACAATTTGAATAGAGTAGAGCATAAGATTGATCCTTGGTTCAATTACCCCTGTTAAAGGTGGCAGGAACGGTTGAACCTCGTACCGACAGGCGAGTCCCATTCTACGGAATTTTCCCGCATGTTAAAACGGAGGCGAGTTATTTTCAAAAACTTTTCAAAGGTCAGTTTGATTTGCAAAAGTTAAAAATTTTGCGATGATAACAGTCCACTATGGGACAATCCAAAAAGCACTAAGGCTTACACAAGTACAAGAGTGCATACAATATCAAAAGAGAGAACACTTAAAAATAATGAATTTATTCATCAACGAGCTTCAAAGAAGCTTACTAATACAAGGGGCCTTAAGCCCTCAATTATAGACAAGAAGAAGCCAAGAGGGAGCCTCCAAACAGACGTTGTGAGGCTCCCAACGGTCATATTTGTGACCAATGGGAGTACTCCCAACGACTATATTGAGGCATTTTACAAGAATGCCCTTACATAAAGAGATAAAATACAAAAAAATAAAAAGAAGAAAATAAAGAAAAACCTATTTTCTAACATGTACAAAATGACCAACATGCCCTTGGTGGGCAACCTAAATTACATTATTAATTATAATTATGTATACATATATCTTGAATATATATATAACTATATATGGAATTATACATATAACTTAACACTAACAAGTACTTGCATTGCCCAACTACTCACCATATTCAAACTGTTTCAAGGGTTCTAAGCTATGTCACACGGACTCGACTCCAAGGTCGCCGCACCCGCGTCGACACGCACCGACACGGGTGCGGACACGGGTGCGGCTCGGACTCGGTCAACCCGACCCTAGGTGTGGTCAATGCACCCAGGGTCATTTTGGTCCATTTTTTGGAATTTTTTTTTTTTGAAATTTTTTTTTTTAATTTTCTGGGCTACAGCTGTAAGGAAAAAAACCCATCACAACTAAAAAACCTGTACACTTTCAAGTTTTAAGTACAGAATGGGCACAACTCAAGTTTTTGTGGTTTTTTCCTGTATGAAGAAAGTGAATTATTACAGTGTATGAAGAAAGTGCCCAAAAGTGAATTATTCCTGTATGAAGAAAGTGTACAGAATGCCTTCACAACTCATCACCAGTCCCCTAATGGGCACAACTTTGACCGAGTCTTATTTATATATATATATATATATATATATATATATAGCCGAGTCCCCGTGTCCAAAATTTTTGAAATTGCGCCGCACCCGTGTCGCACCCGCACCCGCACCCGCACCCATGTGACATAGGTTCTAAGGCATCATAAGAAGAATCTACACAATCGCTTATGAAATGCCAGTCATGGTCATTTTGATGTACAAATCTAGAAAGATGCAGATTGGACAAGTTTTCTTGATGATAAAAAGTCAACACTAGTTTTTGTATTTTTGTAAGGGAAAATCTTATTTTATGAAGTAAAAGGCAAGATGTGGTATGCAGATCAAGTGCTGAGACTAATTATAGAGTGATTCCACTTAAAGCCTGTGAAACTCTTTGGCTTATGGACATTCTTCATGAATTAGGACCTGAAATAACACTTCCAATGACCCTCTTATAAAGCAGTAAGTTGGCAATCTATATTGCACGTGATCCTGTTCTTCATGAACACGCTAAGCTTATTGATATTGATTGTCATTTGAGAAAAGGTTGACGAGAATTTTTAAGGTGGTCTATATGCATACTCAACAATCAACATCAACTAGCAAATGTACTTACCAATGGCTTAAACAAAGCAAATCATGCTAACCTTGCAAGCAAGTTGTGAATGACAGATGTCTTTCATCCCAACTTGAGGGTCAGTGTTGTAAAATAGAGGTTTCCTTTTTCTGCATATCTTTTGGGTTTACTGATCATACTTGTATATAGATCCTAAAATAAATAAGCATTAATGTGATAAGGGTAGTTTGAAGACTAGTCCTTTTCTCTTATTTCTTTCCCTCTCATCAATTTTTTCACCTTCAACTAACTCTTTGCCTAATACTCCATCTCTCCCACCCTCCACATTTTCTATTTCATTGTTTGATATTGCAGGATATTGAAGCATGATGTTGACACCAATGTGCAAACATGAACTAAGAGATAAAATATTAAAAAACAGTAGACAGCATTATCAGTGATTAACCAACCATGAATACTTCCAGCAGATATCATAGACTCCACAAACTTGTCCAATGATGGAAAAGGTGACTTCCCTGATAAGTATCGATTTGGCATGTCAATTGTGCAATTACGAACCCCTACTTCTCGCGAAATATAACAAACTGGTTCGCGATTTCTCTTTGCCTAGGAGCATATTCAAAAAATTAAAAAACATGAAGAAGAAAGAAACCAAGCAAAGCATCAAAGCTAAGAATTACATGAGAAAAACAGACATATTGTTAACACAACAATCCAAAAATATAAAAACAAAACAAAATTCATTCCTGATTTGTGAAACAAATAAGATAGAGAAACTTCATAGGAATCATGTGTCCCCCCTTTCAATTAGTTTTCAGGAGGTTATGGACATAAAAAAAGAACAACTTTTAACAAGGCATATAACCAAATGTTGCCAACTTTGAAAAGAATTTGATGGATGGTTATGTCACATCGATATTCCGTTTTGACTCCCATTCCGTATCCCCTTATATGCTAGTCATATTGAAAATTTCATAAAAACGATTGTATCCCTGTATCTGCAGTCACATCCGTGTGACATAGATGAAAGGGAACACAATATTTTTTGTAAATTTTTCATAACCATAATTTCAAATAGTAGCTTTGTCTGTTCAGATAGTAGCCTATAACATTTTTCATATCTTTTGCAAAAATATGCTATGAATAATTTCAAAGGCAAATGACTTTTGTGGCTGGCAAACATTGGCCAATCCACAAGATGGCCGCCAACATTTTGTAATCTCTTCGATGGACACAAAAAAAAGGGACTTTTTCCTGACCATTTTGCCCTTTTAGCATGGGAAAGACGTGAAAGGATATCGAAATCACGCCGCACTTGTCTTTATATTTGGCCAATGTTGTTTAATCATGGCTGATGGTGTAATGAAACAAGAAATAGATGTGCACACACACAAGTCCAATAAGGGACATACACAAAAGCCACTAAGGGCAAGAGAGCAACACTCGAGAGCACACAGAAGCCACTAAAGGGCTAAACTCACAATGTAAAAAATAATATTTTATTAGTTTACTAAATGCTCAAGAGAAGCATAACAAAGGGGGAAATGGGTAGGACCTGTTACACATACAAAATTACAAAATACCCCAAAAGGGTTTACTTATTACAAGAGAAAACACACACACACACACACACACAAATATATGTGTGTATGTGTGTGTGTGAACATATACACATATTTAACAACCCTCCTCAAACAAACAGTGAGATTACTGAAAGTTTGTAAATGAGGCACCGGCAAGGCCTTGGTAAAGAAGTTCGTTATTTGATATTCGGATTTGACATAAAGGAGTTCGATAGTGCCCCGTAGAAACTCCTCCCGAATACAGTGACAATTCATCTCTATGTGCTTTGTTCGCTCGTAGAAGGTGTGGTTGCTAGCAATATAGATATTGCTTTTGTTGTCGTAACCAGAGTTACCAGTCGAGGAAGCGGGAGCGGGAAGCGAGGCACTTTCAAAATTTTAGGAAGCAGGAAGCGTGGGATGACTTAGAAGAAAATTATGAACCGTCTCGGAAGCGACCTAGGAAGCGAACCGGAAGCGAGGGGGAAGCGAAAAAAAAATTTAAAATTACAAAAAAAAAATGAAAAAATGGGGAAGCGAGGGGGAAGCATGTTTCCCATTTATGGGAAGCGCGCTTCCCTGCACATTTCGAAAGTGCAACGTTTCGCGGTTCTGAAACGCGCTTCGGGGAAGCCTGTTTCCCCATGCGCCTAGGCGCTTCCGGTAACTCTGGTCATAACACATCTTTGACTGAGTAGAGATGATAACACCTATATCTTTTAATAGACTTTTTAGCTAAACACTGGCAATTCCAAAAAATGTGGGTATGGAAACACGCCTAAATATATACTGAAAACTATATATTATATATCTAAAATATACTATAAATATATATTATATATCAAAAATATATACTATATATTGAAAATATAATACATATAATATAATATAGGACACGACAAATGTTGTGTCCAGGTAGCAGTACCCGTGTCGACACGGGTACAACACCTAAGGTGCCGTGTCGCGGTAACATAGATTTCAGTAGTGGTAGTTGTTATTGCTTGATACTAGGCTTCAATGGAGGAGAGTGCGACACCTTTTGTTGATTCTTACACTTCTAGGATATAAGTGAATCGCCAAGAAACATGCAATAACCTGTAGTGAAAATACAATAATTAGGATTGCCTCTATTAAAATATATACATATATTTATTGTTTATGTATATACATACATTTATATGTATATATATTATGTTCTTATGATTGTAAATTAGTAATGCCCATTAGGGGCAGCATTGTCATCTTTTTTTTGTTTGGTGTCCCTTTTAGTAATGTGAAAGGGCATTTTTGTAAACAACCAATAGAGTTGTTAGGGCTCCCCAACGGCTATAATTATAAATGTTGGGAGATCCCCAACAACTCTATTAAGCAACCTTGTGGCCTATTTAAAGAGGGTTTCAGCCCCTCTCTTGTTAATGTTTTTCTTAAGCATTTTGAATACAAATTCTATTTATTTTTAATGTGCTCTCTTGCTCCTTTTGTGAGTGTGATGTATTAGCCCTTTGTGGCTTATTGTATTTTGCCCATTAGAGGCTTTTGTGTGTGTGTGCACATTGTAGCCCTTAGTGGCATTCTTCTTGTGCACTTGTGTTTTTATTAGAGGGTATCTGAGCCCCTATGTGTCCTCGCCCTTGGGCTCTATTGTTTGTTTGTGAAGGGTGTGATCTTCAAAACACATTTTTTTCTTCTTTAGTAATGGAACAAAGATGCTAAGATAGATCTCTCCTTTAAGTTACATGGAATCAACTACATAATATGGGCAGCCGCTATGGAGAATAACCTCAAGGGAAAGAAACTTTGGGGATACATTAGTGGTTTGATTCCCGAACCACAATTAAAGCTCACTAAGAAGGAAGGAGGACTAGAAATGGCTCTAAATGAAAAGGAGAAAGTAAAAGTTATACAAGATTATCAATCCAAAATGAAGGATTGATTTTAGGATAAAAGGACTGATAAGATACAAATCTACTAGGGACTTTGGATATATGATCGAACCTCCTAAGGTGAGTCTTTTTTAAAGATTGATTTTGCATATACTTATGAAGTGCACATGGGTTGTAACGCTCCAAAATCCCGAACTTGTAAACCTTTTAGGAAAAATTAGAAGCTTTGCAATTAATTCTTTTTCAGAGTTTAAAATGATAGTTTAACGAAAAACGGTGTTTGAAAGAACAAGTCAACGGACGTTAGGCGCATTGCAGGCGAACTTTCCATTACACAATGGATTTGTATCTCCATACAATCATTGAAATCACATAGATTCAAAACACGATTTTTGATAATTAAAGTTTACACAAAAAGAGGAATTTCAAAAGAAACCCTTATACAAAATTACAAAACGTGCTCAGGAGCGAAACAACAAAGAAATAGTGGGATCTTGATATCATCACGTCATTGCCTGCCGCATTAACCTAATCATCACCTGTATCCCATAAAACGGTCCAGACTTATGAAAGACAGGTAGATGTATAGATATCAAAAATCAGAACATGACTAACATATGCATTGTTCCTTTCGCGATGTGCAATTTCAGAATAAGTAAAATGAGCATGGTAATCTTGTTTCAATAATTAGCTGACCTGAGGGTACACACAGGATAAACATAGAAATAACTGAGACTGTCAGGGGGTTTGTTATTCTATGTATTTTGATACCCCAGACAACTAGCTAAGTCCGCTCCTAAGGGGAGCGCCTATGACCGAGAGAGAATTTTACAGAGGCATAATTGGCAAGGGATGCATCCGAACTTCGGCAGAAGCCAATAGGATCTACCACCTAGGATAATATTTGGTAGCCCAATCCCCTAACTCCGATGACCAGAGACACTGAGTCATTGTTACTCGAGAAGCGTAGTTGTTAACAACTTGTCCATCAGAGTTTTTATACCATCTCATCCTCTCTCTTGATGGAACCAAAGAAACGAATGGGCATGTCAGGTTTTATTTTAGCTGGCGACACATTCTACATGCTCTGATCTTTTAAACCAAATCGAGCGTCTTGCCTGTGAAGGCGATCATTTTTATTTATGTGATTTTATTTTAATCATGGTGCATTGTTGCACTATGAGGTTACCATAAACCTCCAGTCCAATCATTGTAGTATTAACATGTCGTGCATATCTGATAGTACCACTACTATAAGAAAGATATTGGTTTCTCAAAAAGAAACCCAATCATCATTTGAAAATTTCAATATCTCGTGCCTTAGGCTGGAAAATATCCGAGTCATTTCGGATATAGAAAAGAATGACCTGACGTACATACCACCGAAGGCTACGTAGTCAAGGCATTTTTATTATATTGGTTTGAAGAGAAAATTTAGTTATGAATATATACACGCAAAACACTTTTTTTGCTTTCGAGACATTGGAGAATGCGTGTAAAAACCAGTTAAAAAAATTTTAAGAGATCGGACCCGGGTCGGGTCCAGACCCGACCCGGATCCAACCCGTGCCAGCCCCTCGAAAACCCTTTTCGAGGGGACTGGCAGCCCACGGCAGGGGGCTTCTCCGGCGACACAGGGGGCGGCCCTGTGTGCGCCCCCTCCCTATTAAAAGACGAGAGGGGAGAGGGGAGGGCCTACGAGCCTCCCCTGACCCCCGACTCTCTCTCTCATCTCTCGTCTCTCTCTCTTTGCCGACACCGGCCAACCCCCCTTCACGGTGCCACCCTCCCCGGCGAACTCCCCCCCCCCCCCTTCACGGCAGCCCCGGTAACCCCCTCCTCCCTCTCTGTGTCAATCTCTCGATAGCGGCAGGCAGGGTCCAAAGGCCCCTGCGACTCCCCCTCCCCCCCTCTGCTTACCTTTTCGGCAAGGGGGCTTCGGCCCCTGCCCCCCTTCCTTCTGTTCACCTTCCGGCAGGGGCCATCGGCCCCTGACCCTCTTTTTAGTCCCGTAGGGGCCAATGGAGCTCGTTCGCGCCCCGCGAACTAAACCGACAATCACCTACGTTCGTAGACGACTCCATTCTCGCAATACCCCAAGGACTTAAATAATTAAATCAAGCTTAAATAATTGATGATCGAAAGGACTTAATGATATATTTATATACATATACGTATATAAGTAGACTTTTAAATCAAGGACGTGGTTTCGCGATCCTTGTCCTTTGTTTTCGCATTGCCTATTCCAGTTTGCCGTCGCGCTTTGCGCCCAGGCTTTTATTTTCGTATTTACTGCTTACTGTCTTCTAATTCAAGGACGTGGTTTCGCGGCCCTTGTCCTTTGCTTACGCATTTCCTGTTTCTGTTGCCGTCGCGCTTTGCGCCGAGGCTTTTGCTTTCGTATTTACTACTTACTGTCTTTTAATTCAAGGACGCGGTTTCGCGATCCTTGTCCCTTGCTTTCGCAGTTCCTGTTTGCCGTCGCGCTTAGCGCCCAGGCACTTCTTTTTTTTGCAGTATTGTCTTTCGTTTTTTTCCTTGCCTTTGACACGGCGTATTCGGAAGGAATACCTTTTCCTCTTTTTTTCCCAATATGTTTTGGGAGAACTCTTGATCTGGGGCAAGATCAAGTTGTTAGGTGATGGGTTCATTTGTGAAGCCCATTTACCAAAACCAGTGTCGTGACTTACATAGCGCCCAGACACTGCGTCATCGGATGTCAGATTCGAGAAAATCACATGCCATATGTTGGCAAGTTGTGTGTCATTTCGAAAGATTTGAAATGTTAAAATAGCTTTTTAAAAACATTATATCTTTGCGAAACACACTCCCGAGGCTCCTATTAAGGACCTGTATCTCTTTCCTCGTAAGTGTACTTCTTAAACATGCGAGACATGTTAGTACTACGACGATTGGATGAGAGAGTCTTATGACCTCGATTAATGCTTAGTGCAGGTTGTTGAAAACACATATAAGAGTGGGATCGCCTTCATAGGCAAGATGCTTGTTTCGGTCTAATGGACCAGAGCATGAAGAATGAGGCAACGGCTAAGAAACCCCGTCGCACTCAATTCAACCTTGCTTCGTCAAGAGAGAGGACGAAGGGTACCAACTCCGATAGACAATCCATTTATGGCTTTCAAAAAGGGCAAAAGACCCGTTTTTCCCCAGTCATCGGAGGTTAGGGGGAGGGATAGGGGCTACATAAGTTAGCCTAACACTTCTGCAGAAGTTGGATGCATCCCTATCAGGCCTTGGGGACTTACTCTCTCGACCATCGGTCGTCTCCATAGGAATAGGATTCAGTCAGACAACCGAGGTATATTTAAATACTTAACATAATGAACACTCGGCTTGGACTCGACTGTTTCGACTCACGTGCCATGTATGTACCCGCATGGCCGGTTATCAAGTAATAACTAAATTGAGGATGCACACCCTTTTCAGTTTATTGTACTTAGCTTATTCCTCCAGTCTATCTGCTTAGTTTGCTCGTTACTAACTGCTGCATAAATTATCTATGCCTAATTTAGTTCTTTCTGTCTTTGTACTCTCCTGCTAGTTTTTCGCAAAACTAACCCATTTCATGGGTACAGGTGACGATTAGGTGCATCAGGCGATGACGCGACTGCGAGATGATTTAAGGATCCACTGTTTCTGCTCGTAGTTCTTCTCCTGGACATTTTGGTTTTTGATACGGTTTTCCCTTGAGGAAACCCAAATTTTGTACAAACTTGATACTCTCTTTAAATAGAAGAAATGGTTTCCTAAGTATTATTGCAGATCGTCCATGGTAAATCTTTGTTTTCTCGCTAACGTGCCCAAGGTTGTCAAACCTGTCATCTTTCTTTTAAAAGAAATCATTTCCGCTGATTTTAGAAATAAACTCTGTAAAGAAAAGGAATTTTCCAACTACTTCAAGGAAATTATAAGGTTCGAAATTTTGGGGCGTTACAATGCGAGCTTGAAATCGCGTAGGTGAAATCTATCAAAAATCGAGTTTTGGCAAGGATGTGCAAATCTGCATCTTTAAATACATACTAGTGTAATCTTAAAATAGGTAGGAATACGCCAAACTGCATACGTTATAATATTATATATGTATATAGAATACATATATATTAAAGCATAAGCCTTTGCACATTACAGCGTGACAGCAAAATAAATGACATAAACCAAGGTCTGATGTGTGAAACCACACATCGAGCTAAATAAATTACGTAAGTGAAGCCCGGTGTATGAAACTATACATCGAGCTAAGTAAATTGCGCAAGTAGGAACCTGTGCATATTATAGTGCGGCTGCAAAGTAAATAACATAAAGCAGGACTCGATGTGTGAAACCACACATCGAGCTAAATAAATTACAGAAAGTTGATGCTTGTGCATATTACACCATGACGACAAAGTAAATGGCGTAATTTAAAATGGACAAGAATACGCAAAATTTTATTCTTGAGTTAAAAGTATATATATAACATAAATATATTACGTATAAGTTAGAAGTATTCTGACATTGTTCTTATATGCAACTTTCACCTACCTTAGAGATTGTCCGAATCTCTGACGATTCCGAGCTTAGGTTCTTAAAAGCTTGTGCCTCGATAAGCATGTCTCATTCGTTGTGCGATTGTGGTACGCTGCAAATGGTTTTTATTGCACGGTGTTAAATTCTTAGATCCTGACGAAAGTGACGACGATTTCATCGCAGCGGTCGAACTTGAACCCAGTTCGAACTGACCAGATCCAGTCGGGCTTGGTAGAGGTCGAGCCGATCTCAACGGCTAGCCAAGTTAAGCCAAGGAGAACTGAAGGAGCAGGACAAGACCCGACTGAGCTGGCTGGGTGGGACCGAATCAAACTCGACGCACCCAAGCCAGCTAGGGGGACCTAGACCGAATCAGGTTGAGCTTGGCTCAATAATAGGGGAGAAAAGGGTGAGAGGGCCGACTGCCAGGCCACTGTCGAAGGCAGTGGCTGTCGCGGCCCTTCTGACAAGGCAGGGGAAAGCGGGAGGCCGACGGCCAGGATACTACTGGAGGCAGTGGCCGCCCCGGCCAGCCTAGTGTCTTAAGGTGGTTGGGCCACTGCTGAAGGCAATAGCCAACCCTTGACCAAGCCTGGCTCGGTTGGACTCGATCCCAAAAAAAAGGAAAAAATTGAGCTAGGCTCAATTTTGATGGAGCTTAGCTCGGTTGGGCCTACCCTGCGTGGCTGGGCCATTGCCTAGCCCATAGTCGAGCCAAGCTCGGTTCCTGCGCAAGAGAGGAAGAAGGGTAGAAGGGAAAAAAATGGGAAGAGGGTTGTCGTAGGGCCGAAGGCCCCTGCCCGCCACTGGTGGTGGGGCAGAGAGGCGAAAAAAGGGGGATAGGTGACGGTAAGAGGGGAGGGAGTGGCGTGAGCCACTCCTTCCAGTCGCCCCACCAGAAAAAGGGCAGCAATAGCTTCTGGTTATTGTTAATTTTATAAGAAGAGCACAGGAGAGGGTGCTAGGCACCCTCTCACCTGGCGTGGTGGCTATGGGTTGCCAGCGAGAAAAGAAAATAGGAAGAAGGAGGCCAGCACCGGAGGGGTTTTGCAGCTCCTCATCCTCATGGTGGAGCAAGAGAGAGATTACGAGAGAACTTATAGGGGAGGGAGCTTCCGGCGAGATGGTCCCGGCAAGAAAGGCTCCGATGAGAGGGGAGTAAGCAGCGAGAGGGACACAGATTCGGGGAGAGAGATTCGTAGAGGGAGAGAGTGAGATGGGAGGGAAGAGGGCATCGATGTGGAGATTTCGGTGAGGGAGTCGGGGAAAAGAGAGAGAGAGGTGGGGGTGAATCGGAGGGAGAGAGTTGAGGTCGGGGGCTCGGGCTTTGTTAAAAAAATAAACCCCCTTGTTGGGGGTTTATATAGACTAACGGGGGGGGGGGGGGGGGGTGACATTCCACCCGAATTCGGATTGGATCCGATCGAATCCAACCTGGATCCAAATCTTTTTTTTTAACCCCTTAAAAAGTTATGGAGTTTACATGGGTGTCCCTCATTGTTTTATCAGGAATAGACTTTAATCTCACGAACATCATTGGTTTCATTAATATCTTTATCACTACCAACAATGTTCGGAGAAACAAAAACATCATTATGATCAATGTCATTAGAACTAGGTTCATTAGTGATGCAATCAATCACTCTCAAATACTTCATCAAATGTCATTTACTTGGGAAATGAATCAAATAAGAAAGAGAAATCATTATCTTTCTTAATTATTTCTTTTTCAAAACAATTCTCATTTTCAAGGAAAGTCACATTTCTCGAAATATATAGTTTATCATTTTTTAAATCAGTTTCCCATAACCAAGAAATACATATTCAATGGCCTTCGAAGATAACTTGTCTATTCTTTCACAAAGCAAAAGACATTTACAACCAAACACCCTTAGTCTTTTAAAATCTGGTTCAATTTCAAGATGTTTTTCAAAGCGGAAGACAACATTCTATTTATAAAATAGATCGCTGTGAGAGCGGCTTCAGCCCAAAAGTTTTAGGAACATTTTTTGAAATGAGCAAGGTTCTCTATGATGTGCCTATGTTTTCTTTCGGCAAGCTCATTTTGTTGAGGAGTTCTTGGACAAGATTTTTTATGTGAAATTCTATTTTCTTTCAAATAATATTTGAACTCATTTGATAAAAATTCACCTCCTGAATCTGAATGTTTGTTTGAAATTGATTTTTAACTAAGTTATGAAATTCCTTGAAGAAAGAGAAGGTTTTAGATTTTTGCCTAAGAAAGTAAATCCAAGTATACCTAATAAAATCATTAACAAAAATAACATAATAGGAGAATCCTTCTCTAGACATGTCTAGAGTGGGTCCCTATAAATCCGAGTGCATTAATTCAAAAGGTCTTTTGGTCTCATGAGATCTAGAAGAAAAATGAAGAGCATTCATTTTTCCAAGTATGCAATCCATATGCACAAAATCTCTCGTTACAAAATTTTTCCAAAAAAGGAAAGAGATAAAGTTTAAATACACTTGGATGACCAAGTTTTCTATGGCAAATTTTAATATTTTTTCTTGGACATAGTTACAAAAGGAATTTCTTGGTATACATAAAAATCCATGTAATATAAATCTCTGTTTCTATGGCCTTCCCCAATAAGCTCCCCTAACTAGTGATCTTTCACCAAGCAACCTTTGGATGAAAAGGAGATTTCATGACTATGATTGGATATTTGGGAAACGGAAAACAAATTTAAATTTAGTTTGGGAATAACTCTTATTTTTTAGAACAAAAAAAAATCGAAATAGTTTTTCAATCCCCAATACTAGTTAATTCAAGAGAAGTGCCATCTGCAGTAGAAACACTAGAAAAAATTTTGTTGATGCGACAATCGGATAATAGGGATGCATTAGGTGTCGTGTGAAAAGAAGCTCCTGAGTCAACTATCAATGGTGACATACTTGGAGGAGACGTAGATGAAACCACGACACCCGATGTAGGAGTAGGAGTAGGAGTAGAAGTCTTCAAATATTGTTGCAAAGTCACAGCTAGTTGTGCAATAGAAGGATCATTAAGCTCTCCGTCTTTGTTGGCATCACTGCTTGTTTTGGAGGTGTCTTCAACGGAAGCAACTTTCTTTAACATGGGGCAAGCGGCTTTATGTGTCCCGGCTCGTTGTAAAAGTGGCAAATTATTTTTCTACCTCCTCCATAGTTGTTTTGTTTTCCAAAATGAGGGGGCCTATAGGTTTTAGTGGTTGCCCTATGTTTTGAAGCGGCAAGGACGGTGTCACTAATCTTTTCTTCCTTTTCCTCTTTTAGTCTTCCCTCTTTCATAACTCTGTAAGAGTCTCGTGAACAGAAGGTATATACAGATTTGTGAAGCAACATCATCCTTACTCCAAATTCGGGCCTTAGACCATTGAGAAACATAAAGAATTGTTCTCTTTTTAATTGTTTTAGTCTAAGACGTAAATGTAATGAAATATGCAGGAAAAACAAATACAAAGTGCACACACACTATTACAAGCCCAATAAAAAACAAAACAAAAGCACCAAGGCATTATACAAGCACAAAGTCCATATACAAGACTTCAAAGAGTCAAAACAATAACACAACATAAAAAAATATCATCTTTATTGAGTAGAATGCTTAGGAAAAGCATTAGAAACAAATGAGAGTTTTTACCCCTATTTATACACAAGAGGTAGTCTCAATAGAGCTGTTGGATCAGTCCAACAGCTAGAAATAAAGTTGTTGGACTGTTTCAACAGCTCTATTGACTAGTCAACTAGTTCAAAAAGAACCACATACTCAAGTATGTATACATATAGATACATGTATATAAATTGTATATATACATATTATATGTATATACATTTTAACAATTATGTATAAAATAACCAAAATGCCCCTACATGGGCAAAACCTATTACACTAATAAAACAGTTAACTTGTTTTTCTCAAAATTATCTCAAAAAAATCTTGGCATATTACGAAATATATAGAAATGTTTGAAAGTACTCAATATATAGGTTGAGTGGGTAAAATGTTAGTGAGAATAATTTGGTTTAAAAAAAATAAAGAAAGAATAGTCCTATATCGATTAGGAAGAGAGAGGAACTATATTCACGTTTACCTAAGGAAACCTCCCTCCCCTCCAACTTTTGCATTGAAAATGTGTAACGTTGGCTAGTCCTCTTTACTTTTGCTTTGGAAACAGCAAGGAGTGCAGGGCCACGTAGGCAACTCCTTAAACATAGCAATGTTGGATGTGGCAAAGGTACAAAACTGCCCTTTACAAAATTTTGTTTGATGTTGTTTGACATGCGAAAAATTCACAATAATATCACAATATATTAAAAATTTATCGCGATTTTGAATATCTCACGATATTCTCAGGATTAATACTTTTTGTGAATTTATCATGATTATATCGCAAGATTTTGAAAATCCTGGCAATATTTGTGACTGATATTTTCGAAGAGTGATCACTTAAAATATAAGCGACAACATGTAGGTGGAACAGCAAAGCTATCCACGCTAGCCCCTTTTGCACACCAGCTAAGGTTTTTCTCAAGCATTTTCTCAACAATCATTACCAAACTAGATACTTGTACAACATAATTGGATTCAGAAAAAAACTTTTCTGTATATGAATATTGTTCAATTCTCAGTTGCTCCAGGAAATGGGTACGACCTCTTCTATCTTCATGTTCCTCATTCACCTTGTGCACCACAACGCCAACAAACCGATAATGATGATATTCTCGTGTTCACATATCTTTTGTAGAATATAAACACATCATCCCCATTGGTCGTCTCCGATACGGCCCTCTGTCAAAAAAAAAAACCCTGCTTCCAAGATATGGCCATCATGATCATGAATCGAGTATCCAAAATGCCATTTTCTTGAAAAATCCATTCATTTTTTTATCTAAATCCACCCATCTCTCCTGGATCCCAACACCCCAATCGCCTCCACAAACCAACTAGCTCATGCTCCAAGTAATGTCGTTGTTGCCCATGCACTAACGGCAGCCATCTCCGGTTGTCGGAAATTAAAAACCAGGTGCCCGCCGCTTCACAAGTCACATTCGTGGGGAGAGGACCTAGGAACCAGCAGCTAAGATTAAGCAGCATTGGGCAAATATAAAGACAAGTGTGTTGCTCTTTTGACAACCGTTCACGTTTTTCCCATGCTAAAAGGGCAAAATGGTTAGGGAAAAGTCCCTTTTTTTGGTCCATCGAAGGGATTACAAAATGTTGGCGGCCATCTTGTGGATTGACCAACATTTTTCGGCCACAAGTCATTTATAAATGTGTGCACAATGATAAATATTAGAGACAAATTCAAAATATTGCAAAAAAAGCATGGTATCCCACTTTTAAATTGTAAAATACTGTAATATTGCAAAATATAGGAATAATAATTTAGTCATGATATTTACGCTTTAAACAAGAAATTTTCAAAATTATAGATAGTTAACTACATGAGAGTATTTAAGATGCATTATATATTATCATGTAATTTGTAAACTCTCTCTCTCTCTCTCTCTCTCTCTCTCTCTCTCTCTCTCTCTCTCTCTCTCTCTCTCTCTTTCTCTCTCTCTCTCTCTCTCTTGAGATCCAATAAAGTTTCATTTCATCCACCAAGTACCAAAACCAAGAATAGAAAACCTTTTTAAAGGAATCCATCATTGGGCTTTAGCATGTAATTTTTGCAGCATGTATAATATTTTAGCAGGTTTTTTTATCAAGGATTTTTTGCAGCAAGACTCAGCCGAGTATAGTTCAAATTTTCAAAACAAGTTTAGCACTTTTTTTACTCGGTTAGGACCTGATCCGAGACAACTCGGGTGAGTCACAAGTTGACTTGTCGAGTTTGCCAACTGTGGTAAAAATGCATATTCTCTATCTCAAATTGTAAAGTTTCCTTTTATGCAAAAGGAAAGGACCCTAAAGTACTAATTTCAGGCATGCCAAACATAATTTCTCAGCGAAAAAAATTAAAACAGAATATCAGAAATCACCTCTAAATTAAATGTGAGTAACTCCATACAGTTGATGTCCATTCGGCATATCAAGGACTCCATAAATATATGCCGCTTGCCCTTGAATTTTGAGGCCATATTTAAATCAAATATGTAAGCTGTATTGGACATAATAACAATTCCACTAACCAGGTAAACCATAAATAAATTTCATCAACATGAACAAATAAACATTACCATATGTAAAACAGTAAAAGACATGGTTTTTATCCAACAAGCATGAAAGGCAAGCACTTTATGTTAGTCAAATACATGCATCAGGATACTCCGATAAATGGATCATCATGACAACTAAGGGAGGCAAGCATTTTTTATTTTTCTTCTTCAACGAGGGTGTAGAAGGAGTCTCTCAAGGGATAGAAATACACCTAAGACAAGACATGTAAAAACATGACAAAATAAACAATAAAAACATGCATGCAGAGAACAATGTTAATATATATATATATATATATAAAAAAAATCTTTTGTAATGCTCATTAGGGGGAATTTGGTCTTTTCATCATTTTGTAAATATTCATGTCCATTAGGGACATTTTTGTATTTTTATATTTTTTTATTTTTCTTTTCTTTTTTGGTTTGTTAAAGGGGTAAAAAAAGAATCCCTTAAGAATCGTTGGGACCCTCCCCAACTGTCACAAATGTGACCATTGGGGAGCTCCCCTTGGCACCCACTTGTGGTGTATATAAAGGGGACTTCTCCTCCATTATTCTTAAGGCTTGTTGTAAAATCCAGTGCAAAAAAAAAAGTTAGTTGGACCTGGGTCAGATCCGAACCCGACCCGACCTGGATCACCCTCCCTCTCTCGCGCCTATTTAAAGCAGTGAGGAGGGGAGGGGTTTCACATTCAAAACCCCTTCCCCTCTCGCTCTCTCATTCCTCTCTCAGTCCCCCGACCCTCTCTTTTATGCTCGCCGGAGGCCACCCCGATGACCCTCGCCACCGCCTCCCTCCCGTTTCCTCCCTACATCTCTCTCGGCTCTCTCCTGCTGTTGGGATCGGCGCAGGCGACCCCCGCCAGGTACGCACCACCTCCTCTTCACCTTCCTCTTCTTCTTTTCTTCCCTTTCTTTCTCGTTGAGTCGGCAGGGGAGGGGTCGAGCCCCTCCCTGCTCCCTCAAATTTCTGGGGAGGGGTTGAGCCCCCTCCCTGCACCCTCCAGCGACAAGGAAGGGGCTGAGCCCCCTCCCTGTACCTTGTATGCAAGGGTGGGGTCGAGCCCCTTCCCTGCATACCCTTTGGAAGGGATGGGGCCAAGCCCCTCCCTGTGCCCTCGTTTGGCAGGGGAGGGGCCAAGCCCCCTCCCTGCACCTTCTTCTTCTAGTAGGCAGGGGCATCGCCCCTGCCTCCACTAATTTCGGCAGGCAGGGGGTGAAGCCCCTTGCCTCCCCCATTGTGACCAACGGGCAAGGGCCTCGCCCCTGCCTCTTTGCTCCTCCGACAGGCAGGGGCGAAGCCCCCTTGCCTCCCTCGTTGTTTTTGTTAGGCAAGGGCTTTACCCCTGGCTCTCTTCCACCTTGTTAGGCAGGGGCACAACCCCTGCCTACTCTCGCTTTCGGAAGGCAGGGGTGCAGCTCCTGCCTCTGTCCGATCTCTTGGAAGGCAGGGGCACAACCCCTGCCTCTGTATGAACCATCGTCAGGCAGGGATGCAATCCCCTGCCTCCCTGTCCTTGCCCCGGCTTCTTGCACTTACAGCATGTTCGCGGGAGAACGTTGCCCCTGCCTCTGCTTCTTTCACGACAGAACAGCGACAGTGCCACTGTCCTCTCTACTTATTTGATTGAGATAGCTTGTTGACGCCTCACTTTTGCAACTCGTACGACGGATCCAGTTCGCGCCCCGCAACCCGAGCCGTTGATCACATACACTCGTCGACGACTGCAAGCTCGCAACTCCCCAAGGTAGGAGAAGATTGCACAAAGGACTTGGACAATTGAATTAAGTTCAATTAATTAACAAGATAATTAGATATATATATATATATATATGAGTACGCATTTAGCTCAAGGACGTGGTTTCGCGATCCTTGTCCTTTACTTTCTCTCATGTCTTTCCTTTGTCGCGGCGCTTTGCGCCTAGGCTTTGCTTACGCACTCCTGCTTTCAGTCTTTCCTTTGTCGGCACACTTTGCGCTTACGCTTTGCTTACGCACTCCTACTTTCAGTTTTTCCTTTGCCATCGCGCTTTGCGCCTAGGCTTTGCTTACACATTCCTGATTTCAGTCTTTACTTTGTCGTCGCGCTTTGCGCACAGGCTTTGCGTTTGCACTCTTGCTTTCAGTCTTTACTTTGTCGTCACGCTTTGCGCACAGGCTTTGCGTTTGCACTCCTGCTTTCAGTCTTTACTTTGTCGTCACGCTTTAAGCACAGGCTTTGCGTTTGCACTCCTGCTTTCAGTCTTTCCTTTGCAGTCGCGCTTTGCGCTCAGGCTCCTGCTTTTGCAAATGTGTAGTTACCGCCTTGCCATTGCACATGACGCTCATGATTTCGCTCATCGCATGCACTATTAGATGCATCCTCGTAGAGGATGAACAAGCATTTACCACTCTCCCTCTTACGATAAGAGATGAGTTGGGGGCTTAAACGATACATCCTCGACTAAGGAGAGGGATCCCTAGCAAGGATCCTGGCTTTTCAAGAGAGCAGTCCTGCAAAGTAGACCTGAGGATTTTTGAGAGTTGCGCTAAAACATCAAAGATTACCTAAATCTACGTATTTAGAAAGGGGATGCTTGTCTATTTCAGTTCGTGCATCCGACACATCTCGGGTAACCCTAAATTGGGGCTCGAAAGAACTTCTTGGCAGGGGTTCTGTTGAGAAACCCGTATCTCGTTCATCAAGGCCAGTATCGAACCATGCAAGGCATGCAGATACTTCGATAACGGATGAGAGATTCTAGAAAATCACATGCCATATATTGGCACGAGTTGTTGATTGTTTTGAAAGATAATGTCAAAAGTAAATTTTAATAAACATTACATCTTTGCGAAACACTTCTGTTGAGGCTCCTGTTAAGGAACTATATCTCTTTCATCATAGAGTACTTGTAGACGTGCACTGCTCGTTAGTACTACGATGATCGGATGAGATGATCATGTAACCTCGAACATGCGCTAATTGCACAATACTGTAATCACATAAAATGGTGAGGGATCGCCTTCACAGGCAAGATGCTCGAGTGATTAAAAGACCAGAGCATGTAGAATGGGTCGTCAATTAAGCAACACTTAACGCACTCATTCGCCTTTTATTTCTATCAAGGGAGAGGATAGATCGGTACAAAAACTCCAATGGACAGGTTGTTAACAACCACCCCACAGGCAAAGATCCGACCTCCCCAGTCATTGGAGTTAGGGGAAAGGGGACTACCAGACATTATCCTAGGTGATAGATCTCATGGACTTCTGCAGAAGTTGGATGTATCCGTTGGCAATAACTGTCTTTGGGGAATCATCCCTCGGTCAAAAGTCGTCCCCTTAAGAGCGGACTCAACTAGCTATTCGGGTTATTGAAAATATATAAAATAACAGACGTCTGAACTAGTCTCAGTTGTTTCTACGATTCGCGTCTGCACATACCTGCATGCCAGTTAATATCGAATCATAAGTCTGTTCACACTAGTTGACGGGTCATAAGACTTGCTAGTTGCTTGGTAGATCATAGCTTACGATTGAATGAATTGTTATGTTGTTTTTTACAGTTACCTTGCTTATCTGCTTTAACTACTTATCTGCTTTAAACTGCTTAGCATGTTAAATTAGATGTACTTAATTCAGTTTCCTGTTGTCTCACTTGTGCACCTACCACTTTTTCGCGAAATTGACACATTTTATGGGCACAGGTGATGAATAGGTTGCGAGACAGGCGATGACGCGATTGCAAAATGATCTCAGGATCCCACTGTTTCTGTTAGCAGCTCACGTTCTGGACTTTTGAGTTTTTGGCAAGGGTTTCCTCAGGAAATCCTAAATTTGTACTACTTAAAGTTATTTCTAATACAAATGGCTTATTAAAATGTTTGCACGTTATATGGGTTGGAAATGTAGATTTTTACGCTAACGCACCCAAGGTTGTCAACTTGTCTTTCTTATTCAAAGAAAAAACGTTTCTGTTGATTTGTTAAAAACTCTGAAAAGAAAAGAGAACTTTTTAGTCTTTTGACCCTTTTAAAAAGGTTTATAAGTTTGAAATTTTGGGGCGTTACACTTGTTCAAGCATTTCAATAAAGGCTCCTATATTATTTCAAGTTTTCTTCTCCCTTGTGTATGTTTCTTGTTTGTCCTTTGTGGCATATTATATCTTGTCCATTAGAGACAATGTGTTTATGTGATTATAACTTCTTGTAGTCACTTTGTGACATTGTTTTTGAAACTTGGATTTCCTTACATGGTATCAGAGTCACTAGATGTTGGAAGCGCTCTCGGGACCTCTCTCTCTCTCATGTTTGAGTGTTATTAAGCTTCATACTTTTGTTCTTCTTCAACTTTTCCACAATAACCGACAAAGATGCAAAGATCGACCTTTCATTCAAATTAAATGGGACCAACTATAGAATGTGAGTGACCGCTATGGAAATCAACCTCAAAGATAAGAAACTTTGGGGATATGTATGTAGAACCGTTCCAGAACCACAATTGAAGCTCACCAAGAAGGAAGGGAATGAAGAAAAAGCTTTGGGTGATGAAGAAAAGGCCAAAGTTATTCAAGAATACCAATCTAAAGTTGAAAATTGGGAAAGTGAGCATGCCAAAATATTGGTATGGTTTATAAATAATGTATGGTTCTTCATGAAAGGTATGTACATTGAAAAGGACTTTATTAGACATTTATTTTTACAAGAAAAAATAAGACAAACCAGGCAAGGGGATTTAGAGACTATTATAGTGTTATATCCCCTCTATGAGATGAACTTACCCTCCTTGAACCACAATGAAAAGGAAGCACTATTGCCATGAGGCAAGAGCAAATGGAGAGAGAACGATTTTTTCAATTTACTCATGAGCTTCATCCCGAATTTGAACAATTAAGAGGATCCCTTCTTCATAGGGTTTCTACTCCTCTTAGTAAAATCCTTGCCAAATTATGCCAAGAAGAAACTCGTTTGGCTCTTAAAAAAGGCTTTGATGAGGTCCATGCGGTATCTAGACCGGGAAATGACATGAGGACATATAAACCTCCTCATTTTGAAAAAATAACAATGGTGGAGGAAGAAAATTTGTTTGTAACCGTTGTAATGAACTGAGCCATCTTAGATTCGATTGTCCTAAGCTTAAAAAGAAGGTGGCTTCCGTTGGAGATAGTCCAAGCAATTCAAGTGAAGAATCAAAGAGAGACGGAGACATAAAGGACTCCATTGCTCAACTTACAGAAACTCTCCAACAATTCATGAGAATCAACTCTTCTACACCTTCCACCTCCGGTGCAACGGTCTTATCAACTCCCGGTATGTCCTCTTGGATCCTTGATTCGGGTGCCTCCTTTCATATGACTCCAAATGCATCTCTTTTATCCAAACTAAATCTTAATTCTTTTAAATCATTTGTTTTCACGGTCGATGGAACATCATTAGATGTTTAAGGGTTGAGACACCTTGAAAAAAAATTTAGTCAAGGCAAAGAATTTTATGTTCCAAAAATTAGGATTATTCCAAAACTTAACTTAAATCTTTTTTTCGTTTCTCAAATAACCAATTTTGGATGTAGTGTCTCTTTTTCACCAACAACCAATTGTTATGTGCAAGATCTCCAGACCGAAAAGCGGATTGGGCAAGGCGATAGAGAGGAAACCTTTATTACGTGAATTTTTTGTTTTTGCCATCCAAATCATTTTGTAATCATGTCCAATCTAAAGATATTGTTACTTGGCACAAGAGGCTTGGTCACCCTATAATTTCTATGGAAAGATTAACCAAACCCTAGGTAGAGAGAGAGATAGGAGAGAGAGAGAGAGAGACGGCTGCACATGTAGAGAAACTCGTTAATTAACATTAGGGCTCTCTATGTTAAATAGAGAGAGGCCAAAATAATAAATTACATTTAAGTCCCTTATTTAAAAAAACTTTCAAATAACCTTCAAACTAAGAAGGTTTAAACTTAAACCACCTACTCTCAACACTCCCCCTCAAGCTGGAGCAAAGATATCAATCATGTTCAGCTTGTCACAACATTTTGAGAAATTTGGTCTAGCAAGGGGTTTTGTAAACATATCTGCAACTTGATCTTCTGACTTTAGATATTTGGTAGTGATATGACCAGCTTGAACCATATCTCTTACATAGTGGCAATCAACCTCAATGTGCTTTCTTCTCTCATGAAAGACAAGATTGTTTGCTATATATGTTACGGCCTTGTTATCACACATCATGGTCATAGGAGAGGAAACCTTCACCTGAAGATCATGAAGAACAGTACGAACCCACATAAATTCAGCAGTTGTTTGGGTCATAGCCCGATATTCTGATTCTGCACTCGACCTAGAAACCACATTTTGTTTCTTACTTCTCCAAGAAATCAAGTTGTCTCCCAGAAACACACAGAATCATGTGGTAGATTTTCTATCCACTATAGATCTTGCATAGTCAGCATCAGAATAGGCCACTATCTGACAAGTTCCCCTTTCCTGAACAATAACCCCTTTCCAGGAGAAGATTTTAGATATCTGAGAATCATAATAGTTGCATTCCAATGTACCTCAGTTGGTTTGTCCATAAACTGGCTAACTTTGGTCACAGTTACATACAGTAGCTTCCCTACTAGAGAACGATAGCTTTTGCTATCAACCGGTTTTGACCCTTCTTCAAACAACTGAACTTTATGGTCCATGGGAATATTTGTTGGTTTCGCTCCAAACATTCTCGTTTCCTTTAGTAAGTCAAGAACATACTTCCGTTGATACAAAACCATCCCTTCACAGCTCCTAACAACTTCTATACCCAGAAAATACCTGAGTAAACCAAGGTCTTTTGTAACAAAGTGTTTTTGAAGATGAGCCTTTGTGGCTTCAATAGCTTTCACATCATCTCCTGTAAGAATGATGTCATCCACATATACCACCATAACAACTATGTCAGAGCTAGTTTTCTTGATAAATAATGTATGATCGGCTGCTGACCTATTAAAGCCAAAGTGTGACATCACTTCAAACAACTTTTGAAACCATGCACGAGGACTTTGTATCAAGCCATAAATCGCCTTTCTCAATCTACATACCTTCTGACACTCCCCCTCAAACCCGAATCCTGGAGGTTATTGCATGTAAACGGTCTCAGATAGATCCCCATATAGAAACGCATTTTTCACATCTAATTGGTACAAGCTCCAACCATGTTGAACAGCTAATGAGAGAACAAGGTGAATGGTACTCATCCGTGCAACAGGAGAAAAGGTTTCAAAGAAATCAATACCATATGTCTGAGTATACCCTTTTGCTACTAATCTGGCCTTGTACCTTTCAATAGAGTCATCAGATTTGTACTTTATTGTATATACCCATTTAAATCCAACAATGTCAGCATCTGCTGGGGAATCAACTAGATCCCATGTGAGATACTAAAGCATCAATTTCTTGTTGCATAGCCAGCTTCCAGCGATTATCAAGTTCTGTCAGCTGATAGTTCAGAGGAATAGTTTCAGCAGATAAGGCTGAAATAAAAGGCTTCATCTGATTTCCAATTCTGACATCGGAGACAAAATGAGATATGGGATATAAGGTACATTGTCGTGTCCCCTTGCGTAGAGCGATAGGCCTGTTATCATGATCATGAAGATCACCAATCTTCTTCCGCGTCAGCAAATCCTGAAAATGACAACCCATCAGATCAAATATTACTTTACAATTTTGTTCTTTTGTAAGGCAACTGACAGAGAGTAAACTTTGAGGAAAGTTTGGAGCATGAAGAGCATTTTTCAACTGTAAGGAGGAGGATATAGAAATATTTCCCTGACCAACAACCGGGGAGGAACTCCCATCGGCTAATGAGACTCCTCGATGAACAGTAATATCCTTTAGATCTGAAAAAACAAGTGAATTTCCACACAAGTGTCTGGATGCACCAGAGTCAATAATCCACTTACTGTCAGTCGGATGAAGATGATTTCCTGTTGAGTAGGCAACACCAGCTATAGGAGGAGTGGAACTCAAAGGACGAAGAGCTATCAACTCCTCATATTCAGCACGACTGAGGGTGATACTACGGTCACTTGCAGAGATATTATCCTGTACATTTGTTGCCTCGAGAGTAGTAACATGTGCTTTAGGAGCATATGACTTTGATGAAGAAGAGGTTGGCCGACCATGCTTATCCCAGCAACGATCTTCTAAATGTCCAGATTTTTCACAGAATGTACATTGAAACTTTTTTTTGCCTCCCTTACCTCGCCCACGACCTCGCCCACGACCTCGTCCTCTGATATTCTGAATATTTCCACGCCCATAACCAGATGAGACAACAAGAGCAGATGACTGAGTCACAAGCTGAGATTGTGGAAGAGAGATCGCAAGTCTACTCAGAAGATTGTATGCATCAGCAATAGTAGGTACATCTGATCCAGTCAACATTTGGACTTTTGCAACAGAAAATTCTGAAGAGAGACTTCTAAGAAAGCGAGCAACCATAGTTTGTTCTTGATGATCCTTTTGCTTCGAGCAACAAAGAGGCCTGTGAGCATTAAGTCTTTCAAACGCAGCTTTTACTCATGCATAATACTGGGCCAAGGTCTGATCTCCCTGTTGTAAATTATATATCTCTTGTTCGACTTGCAGGATATGACTCACATTAGTCTCTTGTGAATACGTATCTCTAAGATTGTCCCACATTTGTTTGGTTGTATTATAATAAATTAAACCATCTGCAATATGGGTTTCGACACTATTCATGATCCATGACATAACTATGTCATTATCTTCGTCCCAAGTAACATATTTTCCCACTTTTTCAGTGGGTTCTTCTTCCAACAAGATATGTTTTCTACGATGTCCAGATACCGACATCATGAACGTTCTGGACCACCTGGCATAGTTAGTTTCATTCAACCTTACAGAAGATCCGTACGAAAAGGGATTGGCAAATGCCTTAAACTCTCCAATATTTTCCAATTTGGAATCACATTTCGAAGTTTCAGCCATACTGAAGATATACTTCTGTTTCAGCAGAGATAAAAAATCTGGACAGACTTCAATCACAGGGAATAGCGTGTGTTGCACTCACACGACAACCAGCAGCTGTTCACACACACAAAACCACGACAGTAAGAAACAGCAGCCCACAACAAGCGTAATTTCCCCAACACAGCAGGGAATCAAGCCTGCAGTTTCCACGACAATAGTAAACAGCAACCCACACACATGAATAATAGTTCCAATTTTTTTTCAGCACAACAGGGAGTCACGACCAACATAACTCTGCATATGCATAAACTGAATCATAACAGAGGCTGCTCCCAGACATATAGAGCTCGACAGTTATATCTCAGTCACAAGCACAGCACAACAAGTGTGATTGATGTTTCTCCCAAATAACAGGAAGTCACGACAGAAAAAAAAACTCGACAAGAAGATTGCTGCCAAAGCCCAAACATCAGGATATTACGGCCATAAAACTTGGCAATCAAAACCTCACGGCAGGAAATCACGGCAACAGGGATCACGACAGGGATATCATGGCAACAGGGAATGACGGCAGGGATATCACGGCAACAGGAATTACGGCAGGGATATCACGGCAACAGAAAAAAAAACAGGAAACGAGGAGCTCGCATCCTGTTCCCTTAAATATGATGACAGATCTGGGCCATGACCTTGGTCAAAACCCAGATTTGTTATCAGCTCTTACACAGAAACATAAACAGCTGACCTGGAATTTTTCGATTAAGCTCCCACGAACCTGGCTCTGATACCATGTGGAAAGATGAACCAAACCCTAGGTAGAGAGAGAGAGAGGAGAGAGAGACGGCTGCACATGTAGAGAAACTCGTTAATTAACATTAGGGCTCTCTCTATGTTAAATAGAGAGAGGCCAAAATAATAAATTACATCTAAGTCCCTTATTTAATAAAACTTTCAAATAACCTCTAAACTAAGAAGGTTTAAACTTAAACCACCTACTCTCAACAATTTCTAAGTTGTATCTTTTTTCTTTTTTGAAAAAAAAATTGTAATGAAAAAAAAATTGTATGTAATGAGTGTATCCTTAGAAAAATGCATTCTCATCCTTATCCACATAGCAACTTTATTTCCAAGAGACCATTTGAATTGGTGTATTCGAATGTATGGGGATTGACACCCGTTATGTCTAGAGGAGGATATTCATATTATATTGTCTTTATTGATGATTTTACTAGATACACTTGGGTTTATTTTATTAAAAACAAATCCAATGTTTTTTCTGTTTTTATAGAATTTCATATCCTTATTTAAAATCAATTTCAAAATAACATAGTCATTTTTAGATCTGATTCCGGAGGTGAATACATGTCAAATGAATTTCAAAACTATCTTAAACAAAATGACATTATTCATCAAAGATCTTGTCTTAAAACTCCTCAACAAAATGGTCTTGCCGAAAGAAAACATAGGCATCTTATTGAAATAACGAGAACTTTTCTTGTCTCTAAAAATGTTCCAAAGAACTTTTGAGCCAAAACCACTCTTTCCACAATTTATCTTATAAATTGGATGCCTTACTCATCATTAAAAAATGTTTTTCCTTTTGAAAAATTGTTCAAAATGTCTCAATTTTAAAAGATTAAGAATTTGTTTAAATGTGTTGTTCTTTTTCAAAGACAAAATAAGCTTTCACTAAAAGCTCTTGAATGCACTTTTATTGGCTATGGTGAAAATCAAAAGGGGTATAGGTGTTATGATATTAAAAAATAACAAACTTTATACATCAAGAAATGTGACTTTTCTTGAAGAACAAAATTGATTTGAATTTCAAAAATCTAAGGAAAAGGTTGATTATGTTTTTCTCTTTGACTGATTGACTAGAAATAAGTATAAAGATTTTAATGACACTATTTGTGATAATATTTGTGACGACAATTCTCATCAAAATGATGCTTTGTTGTATCAAAAAGATGATTCTCACAATGAGAATCCTAATGATATCCATGTGTATACTTGGCGAGAGGGAAATGAACATCAAAATGCTTTCGATATATATTCTCAAGACATTTCTTTAGAAGATCAAATTGAAGAATCTCTGCCTAGGCGATCTTCTAGGAATAGTAGACCTCTTCAAAAATTTGTGTCATATGATTCATTTTCCCCAAATTATAGAATTTGTCTAATGATGAACCATTCCTATTATGAGCCTTCCAACTTTAAAGAAGTTAAACAACATCCACATTGGATTGATGCTATGAGACTTGAGTTAGAAGCACTCAACAAAACTAACACTTGGACAATTGTAGGTCTCCTTTTAGGAAAAAAGGCTATTGGATGTAGATGAGTTTATAAAATTAAAACTAAGAGTGATGGGACATTAAAAAGATACAAAGCTAAGTTAGTAGCTAAAGGGTATGCATAAGAATATGGAATTGATTATGAGGAAACCTTTGCTCTGGTTGGTAGGATGACTAGTGTAAGAACCTTAATAGCCTTAGTGTCTATTAAACAATGCCTATCTATCAATTAGACGTCAAAAATACATTTTTAAATAAGAACCTTTGTGAAGAAGTCTATATGGATCCTCCGGCGGGTCTTGAGATTGAGAAAGGAAAAATTCTTAAACTCAATAAAGCTCTTTATGGTCTTCAACATACTCCAAAAGCTTGGTATGATCACTTTAATAAAGTTGTTCTTGATAATGGTTTTACCTCTTGTTATATTGATACTACTCTCTTTTTTTAAGTATGCAGGTGATCACATAACTATTTTATTGTTATATGTTGATGACATGATCATCACTGTGAATGATAAAAAGGGCATTGGCTCTATTAAAAATATTATTAAAAGCAATTTTGATATGTCTGACCTTCGATTTTTAAGGTATTTTTTAGGGATCGAAGTTGCGTATTCTCCTCGGAGATATGTTTTGTCTCCGATGAAGCTTGCATCTGATATTATTGTTAAGTTTGGCTTAACTGACAGAAAGAAAGTGGAGACTCCAGAAGTAATTAACACTAAGATGAGAGTTGATGATGAAACTCCTTTAGAAGATCTCACTCCTTATCGTCAATTGATTGGATCACTAACATATGTGTCTATTATCAGGCCAGATATTGCTCACGTTGTTCACAATGCAAGTCAATTTTACAATGCTCCTACTATTATTCACATGGTTGTCGTCATGAGAATTATTAGATATTTGAAGAAAACCATAACCAAAGGACTATTTTTATCTTCTGCCACAACTATCACTGAACTTGTCTAGTTGAGAAGTCTGCTCAAAGATATGGGGATCATTATCTCTACTCCTTCGAAGTTGTGTTGTGACAACAAGAGCGTCATTTATATTGCTAGCAATCACATCTTCCATAAACGAACAAAGCACATTAAGATGGACTGCCATTATGTTCAAGATAAATTTTTATGGAGCATCATTCAACTACCATATGTCACTTCAGAGTATCGGCTAGCAGATTTCTTCACCAAAGCCTTGCCATCACCCCATTTCTACTTTCTCTTAAGCAAACTCTCGGTGATTTCACCGTCAGTTTGAGGGAGGGTGTTAAAATATATGGATGTTTATATATATATATATATATATATATATATATATATATATATATATATATATATATATATATATATTGTAATGCCCATTAGGGGCAATTTGGTCTTTTCATCATTTTTTAAATATTCATGTCCATTGAGGACATTTTTGTATTTTTATATTTTTATATTTTTATATTTTTTTCTTTTTCTTTTCTTTTTTTGGTTTGTTAAAGGGGTAAAAAGGGGATCCCTTAAGAATCGTTGGGACTCCCCTTGGCCCCCTCTTGTGGTGTATATAAAGGGGACTTCTTCCCCATTATTCTTAAGGCTTGTTCAAGCATTTCAATAAAGGCTCCTTTATTATTTCAAGTTTTCTTATCCCTTGTGTATGTTTCTTGTTTGCCCTTTGTGGCATATTGTATCTTGTCCGTTAGAGACATTGTGTTTATGTGATTGTGCCTTCTTGAGTCACTTTGTGACATTGTTTTTGGCACTTGTATTTCCTTACAAACAAGACCTACATACATCCTATACACAAAAAAGATAGTTTCACACTCCCAATGCATTGGGTTATATCCTAGGAATGTCGTATAAAGCAGTGTTGTAAGTACCTTAGTGTATTGTACAATACACTACAATACGTATCGTATATATAGGGGTTTTTGATACAATACACACCCGTATCTCGATACAGGTGTGTATCTTACAATACACCTTTGTATCTTACAATACACTATGATACAGGGTGTATCTTAAGATACACTATAAATGCAGTTTAAGTGCACTCATTTTAATTTTTTTTTTCAAAAACATATAAGACCCCTAGGGCCTTGTTCATATTCATCACATAAAGAGCTGATTTAGGAAGATTTTTTGCAGAAAAAGGAAGAGAATGATGATGATGATGATACTCATGATCGATGTTATCTATTTCATTTTTGTTTAATTTTTGAATAAATTTGGCTACGTAAAAGTTTTAAGTATTGAAAAAAAATTATGATTTTTTTTGTTTATGTAAACACACATTATTATGAATGTTGTGACTTATTAGCTTGGATTCATTATTTAATATGCATATTATTTCATAGTTTGCATTTTTCTTGTGAGATATGCATGTCATTTATAGCATATTATCTTGATTATTGAATCTTCGATGTCTTATGCATGTCATTCATTGCACATAAATGCTTTGATATGTGATATTATAGTTTTATCTTATGCTATTCATCATTGTTTTTGGTGTTATGAATTTTTTTAGATTTTTCCTTATTTTTGGATTTTTTTAATTTTTATTTAAAACATACGATTTCTTACAATACATATCTTATTTTGGGCCCATCTGATATGGGTTATGCTATGCTTTTTACAACCATGGTTTTATAAAGTTCATAGAGACATAAATGCTTCATATGTAATTTTATGGTTTTATTTTGTGCAATTCATCATTGTTTCATGTGTTGTGGTTTTTTTAGATTTTTTGCTATTTTTCTGATTTACTTGATTTTTTAGAATTTTTGGGAAATTTTTATTAAAAATTTATGATTTTTTATGATACGCTACAATGCACTACGATACATATCTAACTTTGGGCCCGACCGATACTAGTAACGATACGCTACTTATAACCTTGGTATAAAGACAAGATTTTAATCAACGATGTGGTACCATCCAGGGTGCATCATAAGCCAAACTCTCCATATTACACATATTGTTGCATTTGTGGCCACATTCTTAGAAACTGCTGATTTTACCCTCCTAATAATATTTCCAACAACACCACCAACAGTTCTCAAACTGTAATAGGTTTCGGTTCAAAGGTTAATGCAACTGAAAGTGCTGGCAGCAGTGAAGTTTCTGATCACACGGCCCTAATGCACTCCTTTGCTAATCTTAACATGCAGACTGCTGGAGATGATTCTTGGCAGGTTGTTTATGGGGCTGCTAATCATGTCACTAATAGTGCACGTAAAATTTCCCACTTAATTAAAAGTAAAATTGTTACAAGAGAAGGGAATAGGTGTTTTATTTCTCATGTCGGTCTTACACGTCAATATTCCTTCTTCTGGTCATTTGAGTCTACCTAATTCCTTTTCAGTTCCTCAAATAAAAAAGAATTTAATTTCTGTATCTAAACAAGAAGACTGGTCTCACGTCTCTTATTTGCTCTCAATAACAGCCATCTCTCTCCTTCCTCATAAGCACCAGAAATTCATAGTCAACATAATAAAACGAAAGAACATAGAATGCTGATCAACAGTCTTTACCACCAAGTCAATATGAGGGCATTAGTTAGGCATTCAGAAGACCCTTTAGTTGTTAGTCTGCTACCATAGCTTTAAAACCCAATGACTCATCACTCAATCCGGCATGAATTGACTCATGACTAATTCATATGAAATATATAAACTTATGTATACATGTTAGTAATATATTATATCACATGACTCAATGGAGCCTTATCAGATTTCAAGCCTAGCCGACCCAGCAAATTTTCAAACACTGTCCGCTACAAGCCTCCTACCTTTCACCCACAGCAGACTAACAAATCCAAGGTTTAACATTTATAGTTGGCTGCATCAACACGATAAAACTTCTTTCAGAATGATAGCAAGATTTAGCACCCGTACCAAGTTCTTACATTTGAAGCGGCCAGTAGGCAACAGCACAGAGCTCTTCCCTGCCTTTGAAGAGAATGGTAAGCGAAAACATCGATTACGGGAGTAAACGAGCCTATCCAAGAAAAGGTGAGCTGAAGATTCAACCGAATTTGCGTCTTTTGAAATATACAGTTGATTAAGTCTCGGATCTTTCTGTCTTGCATTGCTAATTTGTGAGCAAACCTGAAGACATAATTATATGATCTGGGTCATAATATTCTTATGATTCACAAAATAGAA
The DNA here is from genome assembly GCF_984573655.1 of Nuphar pumila. Taxonomy (NCBI): domain Eukaryota; kingdom Viridiplantae; phylum Streptophyta; class Magnoliopsida; order Nymphaeales; family Nymphaeaceae; genus Nuphar; species Nuphar pumila. The sequence continues at coordinate 109,608,759 of NC_143255.1, read as the reverse complement.
TGCACATCAAAAAATTATTAGTGATAACAAAAAAATCTGAATCTAAATTATGTTCAGAACCTAGGCTATAAAATGTATTTATAGACAGGCAAATGCAAGGTTGTCAAACTAGTAAGTGGAAGCGAGAAATGGTACAGGAAGCGGAAGCGAGAAGTGAGGAACCAATTTGAAAATGAAATGTGAATAAAAAAGAAAGTGACATGGGAATCAAAATGAGAAACAAATGGGGAGCGAATAAAAATTGACGATTCTTGAGTTTAATGATTTCAGTGTAAGAATTAATTTTTTGTCAAAATCTAAGGATGATGGTTACCAATTTAGAGAAAGCGCGTGGGAAGTGAGTGGGAAGCATGAGAAAAAGCACATGAAAAACTTGAAAAGCGATAGAGAATAGACGAAGTGTGTGGGAAGCATAGAAGAAGCATGGGAGAATTGAGATTCCCTTCATGTTTTGGAAGCGAGAAGTATCACACTTTCGAATCAAGCTTCTGGGAAGCGCGCTTCTTGCTATCTAACAAGCTGCTGGTAACTCTGGGCAAATGGGTGCTATCAAGAACAAGCATCTGACTCAACAAACAGAGAGAGAGAGATTTGCAATAAAAAATATTGATGAAGTTAAAATCGAAAAGATATCTTACACATGAAAATAAACTTTTAAGTGATGACTATGCAATTGTAAATGAAAATCAGGAACAAGAAAATGGAAGTAATTACTAAACACAAGAACAAGAACAAAATGAAATAGCAATTACATAAAAACCATAAGAAAAGGCTACAAAAGCATGCCAATCATGGGGAGCGTGCTGGAGGGGTTTGAGTGTAGAGAGCGCCACTAAATCATTCCTACAAAGTTTGTTTCTATCATGCCATAAATTATTATGACAATACAATGATTAAAAATGCATTTCAACATTTAAAATTTCGTAATTGCACTGTGTAGACATGCTTTTAAATAGTTAGAGATACAAGCATAAGGTTGACCTATAACAAAAAGAAAATATCAACAAGAAGACCATCCAACTAATGAAACTTGTCGCTTTTCCTTGCATAGAAGTTTCAAAACATGTCAATCCTAGTGTACAATTATCCATTAACGAGTAGTTAGCACAGTCATTTATATGTTCTACTTGATGACAGTATTGCATCAAACACTTTTTTTCTTACAAAAGAAATATGTGCATATCTGGGAACAAGGTTATCCACTTTGAGTCATGAGTGACAGGCTGAAACCTTCACACCAGATAGTCACGGACAAACACCAATGACATGGTATCTTGTTGGCTATATGCAGATGCTAGGAAATAGAACATTTTCAAAATGCAAGAGTATTTATGAGACATTAGTTTAGTAATGCAGCCATTTCTTGCCTTTTAGTTTTATAAATATCAGACAAATTCAGCTTATTGAGCAAAGTGATTCAAACAGAACTTGATATGTGATAGATAGCCATGCAAGAACAAGGACACTTTACTGATATTACCCTAATGACAGACATTAACATGATTTATATCGAAAAATGCATGCTTAAAATTATTCATAAATCAAATGCTTATACAGTATGTTTCACCATGTTAAATTAAACCCAAACCTCGAAACTTTCAACAACTAATGACCTAACATTTTCTTGATAGGTGAAAGGCGAAAGTCCAAAACCTTCTTTTACTTATTTCACTTGTAACTTATGGCAATGCCTCTTCACCAAGGGAGTATCTACCATTGGTTGCACTTTTCGAGTTCAGCAGGGTGTTTGATTAGTTCCATAGCCTACATAGACTAGACAAGGCTAGTTTAGTGACACACGGAGATGGACCAAAGAAAAGCTGATAAGGGCAGGAAAGTCATTAGTGAAGAAAGTCAGGTTTGAGTGCCTAAGCAGAGAGAGATGCAGCGCCATAGATAAGGAAAAGCTTTGAAAGAGCCTGCCTATTTTTTTATTGACCGACATTATAGTAATGGCTCTCCCAAAAAGCTTATGAATGTTCCTTTCTGCACAACATGAAGGAACAAAACTTTATTCATCATTAGCATATCCAAAACTCACCTCAGCCACAAATGCTCCAACATGAGAGTTGTCTTTAAAGGCAACATCAGGTATACGAATAATTAAATGGCGTGAAAATTTTTCTGAAAGAAGATCAAGCAAAACAATTTTAGGACATGCAATAGATCCTCATAATAATTACACAAAAAAATAAAAAATAAACGCTCAAATCCTATAACCATTCCAAAAAACACATAAGAAACTATGTCGAAGCTACAACAAACAAATATTCGGAAAACGATTAAAAGTATCATAAGTAATAACATCTGCAGAAAAAAAAGGTTCTAGGATTTTTTGCAATGCAGTTGCAAAGCAATTAGCACACCTAAAGACTGGATAGTATGGAGTTATTCCCATGGTCTAGCTTTGTAAGGTCTTTAATACAAGAAATGTTGTAAATGTATATATACATACATACATATAGTAATTGGAACATGCAACATGAAATACGCAAAATGGGTCTAAATGGCTTTTCCAGTGTTCCTTAATTATGACCCTATAGATGCACTCGGCATGGCCAATTTGCTAGGAATTGACACGTGAATCATGTTTTTTTATGAAAAAATTAATTTTCTAGGCCTAAAAAATTTATGAAGATTTTAGCCATTGATTTTCAATTCCTATAAAAGCCTTCCCACCTGTCGGAATCATGATCCAAGAGCCAACCCCTATGAAATCAAGCACGTAGATCACATCTGATGGTCAAGAGTTAAAAACACACACAAACCCCATTTTGCATTTTTTTTGCATTTTTCATTTTTAAGTTACCATCACTATATATATATATATATATACAATGATTGGTGGTTTGTGCAGCACATAAGAAATAATTCTCAAGCGACATTACTAATAAATTTTCCTTATTCTGGATCGAGTGATGTAAGAGAAGCAAGATGATGAGAAGGATTACATGGCCTTTGAAAGATAAGCTCCAAAACTCTGATCATAGGGATGTCCTTTCATAATATTATTAAATATGTTTCAGTTTGGAAATCACTATTTTATCCTTATTACAAATGTATATAAATAAGTGTATACAACATATATGAATAATGTGAAACAATTACAGAAATACCACCATGGCATATTGGATGGCGTAGAGTTTATATATATATATATATATATATATGGAAGTGTTACAATGGACAACCGTTTGTGCATATGTGCATTTTAATAACACACACATTTGATTCTTGAACACTATATGTCCCTCAAAAGAGCTTGTTCGTAATTTCTTTGTTGGGCTTTTTGTTATTTGCTTAAAGAATTACTTTTTAACATAAACAGCTAATGACTGATCTACCCCTTCTATAACCTTTCCCTAACCTCTTCTCTCCTACATTCGATGGTTACCCACCCATGTCCAGTGTAATGAAACAAGGAGTCTTCACACACCTCACTCAAGAGGCACAAATCACACCCACAAATCGTCAAAAGCACAAAAACCACTAAGGGCTTATGAAGAACTCAATCACAAAGTGCACATGCACAAGTCCACTATGAGATAATCCAAAAAGCACTAAGGCTTACACAAGCACAAGAGTGCATACAATATCAAAACAGAGACAACACTTAAAAATAATGAATTTATTCATCAAGGAGCTTCCAAGAAGCTTACAAATACAAGGGGCCTTAAGCACTTATTTATAGAAAAGAAGAGGCCAAGAGGAAGCCTCCAAATAGACGTTGGGAGGCTCCCAATGGTCATATTTGTTACCATTGGGAGTACTCCCAACGACTATAAGAAGAGATTTTACAAGAATGCCCTAACATAATGAGATAAAATACAAAAAATTAAAAAAAGAATAAAGAAAACCTATTTTCTAAAATGTAAAAAATAACCAAAATGCCCCTAGTGGGCAACCTAAATTACATTATTAATTATAGTTATATATACATATATCTTAAATATATATATATATATGAAATTATACATATAACTTAACAGTCCAGAAACCCATCCAAAAGTCACCAGAATACTGACCAGCGTGTTATCTTTCAGTGTCCAACCTCATTCAACATCTCCAATAGTATTACTCTCTCTCTCTCTCTCTCTCTCTCTCTCTCTCTCTCTCTCTCTCTCTCTCTCTCTCTCTCTCAGGAAAGAACATGGATTTTGATGCTCCAAATCAAGGCTTTGCAATTGATTTTGGGGTTCATTTCCTAGTAATTTCTCTTTCTTTTTTCTCACAATTTGGGTTCTTGTTTTGCTTCACTTTTCTCTAGGTTCAATGGTGGAGCATTGAGATGTTATGATTAGGGTTGACATGTTGCTGATACAATGAGATGAAGCTTTAGTGACTGATTTTATCCCTCATTCAGAGTCACACATCTCACATGGAGCATGATTGTCAGTATCACTCTTTTTCATATGCATTCGGCATTTTAGGATTGCTGATTCACTTTAAATTTCAGATGATGGTTAGTAGATAGCAAGGAACAACATTGGTCAATAGCTATTCTTTTAGAAACTTTCAGCTGACAATGTAGTTTTTGAGGGATTTTTTTTCTGGTTTTACTTTGTATTATTGTGATGATTTTTGGTATGTTGGGGAACTCTGTAAACATTTTGCTATTGTCCTTGTAAACTGGTTGGGGTCTGCCTAACCCCAGCTTGCCAATCAATAAATAAAAAAACATTTTGCTATTGTTATGATTTGTTCTTGGAGGCAACTGCTATTTGTGGCTGTTGTGAATTAATGAATGCTTTATTTTTTCTTTTTCCTATCAAATAAAAAGAATAATATATAAGCACCCACCCACTATTAGCACTAAATAAAATCCCTCAATATCGGCATCTACATTTAGATCTTCTGATGCTGCAACCAACAATCTTTCAAGTCAGAACTTTAGACCTAGGTTTATTTCCAGCTATGTCACATGGGTGCGGGTGCGGGTGCGGGTGCGACACGGGTGCGGCACAATTTTAAAATTTTTGGACACGGGGACTCGGCAAAATATATATATATATATATATATATATATATATATATATATATATATATATAATTTATTTTATTTTTAAAATGCCACAGCTGACAGCACAGTCTGTGTGTCTGTGCACAGTCACAGACTGTGACTGTGACTGTGCACAGTCACAGGCACAGCACTGTGCACAGTCACAGTTACGCAGCACAGTCACAGTCTGCACTGTGCCTTTTTTAATATATATTTTTTTAAATAAAAAGTATAAAAAATTAGTTTTTTAGGGACATTTTTGGACTCGGTCAAAGTTGACCGAGTCCAAAATGTGGACGGACTCGGCCTGGACTCGTTGACCGAGTCCGACTCGGCGTTGACCAAGTCCGGGCCGAGTTCGAAGCCGCACCCGAGTCCGCACCAGTGTCGGGGCGTGTCGACTCGGGTGCGGCACCTCCTTAGCCGAGTCCGTGTGACATAGAATTCCAGTTGTTTTCAAGGAGAGAGAGTATTTGAGATGCTGAATGAAGCAACACACTGGCAGGTACCACAGCAGATAATATTCTGGCTTTCCGATAGGTTTCCAGACATGGGTGGGCAACCATCGAATGAAAGGGAAGAGAGGTTAGTGAAACAGTAGGGTTTTAAAGAAAGGACAGATCGAATGAAAGGGGAGAAGAGGTTAGGGAAAGGGTATAGAAAGGGTAGTTCAGTCATTATCTGTTTATGTTAAAAAGTAATTCTTTAAGCAAATGACAAAAAAGCCCAACAAAGAAATTACAAACAAGCCATTTTGAGGGACATATAGCATCCAAGAATCAAATGTGCATGTTATTAAAATGCACAAACGGTTGTGCATTGTAACACTTCCCATATATATATCACTTCGCATTCTTGATGTCCTTGAGTCCACCACCACAGCTTAGTGACATCAACATGGTACTGGCTCATGCTGATGGTATATCTATAACTTTACAACATCCAATATGCCATGGTCATATTTCTGTAATTGTTTCACATTAATCATATATGCTGCATACACTTGTTTATATAAATTTGTAATAAGGGAAAATAGTTAAAGGTCATGTAATCCTTTAATAATATTATGAAAGGACATTCCTGTGGTCAGAGATTTAGGGCCTAAGTCACAGGGACTCGGCAAAACAGGTGCCGCAACCGCGTCGACGCGACGCGGGTGCGCGTGCGGCACTGGGTGCGGTCAACGCACCCAAGGTCATTTTCGTCCACTTTTCGGCGTTAAAAAAAAAATCCACGATGAAAAGGAGGATTAGGGCAAATTTTTTTTTGCCCTAATCTCTCCTCTCCTCTCCCGCTCAGCTCGAGCTCTCTCCTACCGATGCCACCTCCTCTCCTTTCGCAGGTACGTACCCTCTCTCGCTCTCTTCTTGTGTCGGCAAGGAAGGGGCCGAGCCCCCCCTGCGCCCTCTCGCTCTCTTGTTGGGTCGGCAGGGGAGCAGTCGAGCCCCCCCTCTCACTCTCTTGTTGGGTCGGCAAGGGAGGGGCCGAGCCCCCCCTCTCACTCTCTTGTTGGGTCGGTAGGGGAGGGGGTGAGCCCCCCTGCTCCTTCTGTTTTCGTCAGGGGAGGGGCTGAGCCCCTCCTTGTTTTTTGGCAGGGGAGGGGTCGAGCCCCTCCCCCCTCTCGCTCTCTTATTGGGTCGGCAGGGGAGGGGTTGAGCCCCCCCTGCTCCCTCTGTTTTTGGCAGGGGAGGGGGTTGAGCCCCCGTCCCTGCTCCCTCTTATTTCAGGGGAGGGGCTGAGTCCCTCCTTGTTTTTGACAGGGGAGGGGCAGATCCCCCCTGCTTGCTCCTGATTTTATACTTCATCAGGATGTACTTTGGTATGTAATTTAGTTCTTTTCTGCTTTACTTATTTGATTGATATTTAGGTTGATTTATGTAATTGCTTTACTTATTTGATTGATATTTAGGTTGATATATTGCATGAATGATGATTGATGAATGATATTATGACAATGTTAATTGTTAAATGCTAACTGTTAAAACTTCAAAATTATATATATATATATATATATATATAATTTTTTTACATTTTTGCCCCTACCGCACCCCCGCACCCGCACCCATGTGACATAGTTTGGGGCCTATCTTCCAAATAGCATGTAATGTAATCCTTCTCTCCTCATCTCTCCCTGCTCCCCCGTCACTCTACCCAGAATAGGGAAAATCCATTTGCAATGATGCTCGAGAATTATTTCTTAGAGTGCTGCACAAAAGAACAAATAATCACTGTATTACAATAGGCTGTGACAAACAAGTAGCAAAAAAGTGGTTCATCAAAGAAAAAATTCCATAACAGTACTGATTTATCAGGCACCCAAAATTTTGAAATTTTCAATGTTTTTTTTAATATTCTGTGTGGAAAAATGCTCAAAGTTTTGATGATTGAAACTCATGCCTAGCACATTTATGTGACATGTACATGGCAACTATATTGAAAAAATGGCCTTCATGCCAAGTAAAAGCAGCTGAGATTTCCCCTTCCATGTAGACAAAATGGGAACCACCATAAAAAAATGGCCTTCATGCCAAGTAGAAGATGTTGAGAGTTCCACTTCATTATCCCATTGTTCCATGACTATATATTCTCTGCATTCTAGCAAGTTGAATAGGTAGCATCTACTAAAGGACCCAATCCTCCTTGGAGATAATAAATCATGGCGTGTAATATCCCTTATTTTCACACTTAGTTAAATTTGATTTTTTATCGAAAATTTGGCTAAGTCTGGGAGAAAAATCATTTGAGGCTCAATTTTTAGACTGATGTCTTTGAGTCCGGGCTTGGCCCAGATTCCATCGACAAGGTCGTAACGAGCCAATTGAAGCGAGATAAAGAGTTTTATTTTCGACCTTTAAATTCAAGCAAAATTTGAGTGAAATTCAGAATTCAATATTTGTGTAATATGTCATTGGATGCGTCTCAAAATTTTGAGCGCAACGATATTTTACTTTTCTAAATTCGAGTTCCGGTTGGCCCGAAAATCGCAGTTTTTCAAAAATTGAGCAGTTTGTCAAAACGGATCCGAAGTTGGATAGGGTTGGATCCAATGCGTATGATCCGAATTATTATGGATTTGGATCTTATTTAAGACCTACTTTAATCTAGATTTAATCCAGATCTTGATCCATTTTTGTTTTGGGTATGGGTTTCGATTTTGGATCTAGATCCAAATCCAAATCCAATGCCCAACGTTTTTACAAGCTTTAAATTCAGTTAGGGGATTTAAATTGGAGTTAATTAAGTATAAAAAGTCTTCCTAGTCAATTTGACTATTTTTGGAAGCTTTTAAACAATTAATAAATATAAAACATTTAATTATTTAATTTTTATTAATTCCGAGTTTGTAATTAGGGCTCATTAGGGCTTCCTAAGATGGGTCCTCATACTTACCTAAAAAGAGCTAAGAGGGTTTAAGAAGGACTTTCAAAAAAAAATTGGAAAGTTTTAGAAAAGTCAAAAAAAATTAAGTTTGGAAATTTTGAAAAAAGAAGGAAGGTGGGAGAGGGTCCCAAGGGGGAAACCCTCCCTCTCCAGCCTATCTAACGAGGGCTGGAGAATGGGTGGCGTCACCCCCTATCCCTCACTTTATAAAAAAAAATAAAGAAAAGGGGAAAGGAGAAAGAGAAAGAAAGAAAGAGGGAGAAAGAGAGAGAGAAAAGAGAGGGAGGAAGGAGAAGAAAGAAAAGAGAATGAGAAAAGAAGAAGAAGGGTTCACCTTCTTCTCCGATCGTCCGACGCATTTTCACCTCAACTTTTACAACAACAACTACACCTTCATCCGGAAACAATTGGGGTCAGCGATATCAACCAACAAAGAAAATCATTCTGGGTCTTCCACATGAAAAATTCTCCTCCAATCATTTTTATCCAATGCCATATCCTTGGTGAGGTTCAAAGCATTCATATCCTTACCTATCATTTCCATCCAAGTCTTCCTAGGCCTACCCCGACCTTTTTTAACTAATATATTTTCCCATTTCTCCATCCTTCTAACTGGAGCATCATTAGGCCTTCGCCGAATATGTCCAAACCACCGTAAACGATTCTCTCTCATCTTATTTTCAATGGGTGCAACGCCTACCTTCTTACGTATCTCCTCGTTCCGAATCTTATCTTTTAATGTATTTCCACACATCCATCTAAGCATACGCATCTCAGCTACACTCATTTTTTGAATATGATGTCTCTTGGCAGCCCAACATTCTGTACCATATAGTAAAACGGGCCTAATAGTCGTCCTATAAAACTTTTCCTTCAACCGCAATGGCATTCTACGATCGCACAACACTCCAGTTGCACTTTTCCATTTCATCCACCCAACCTTTATCCCATGATTTACATCTCCATCAATTTCTCCATACATTTGAATGATAGATCCAAAATATTTGAAACAATCATCCACCGGTATTTCTTGCTCAACAAGCTTCACTACACTCCCATCACTACTTTGTTGCTTACTAAACCGACATTCCATGTATTCTGTCTTACTCTTACTCAACTTAAAACCTCTTGCTTCCAATGTTTGTCTCCATAATTCTAACTTAGCATTAACCTCAGTTCTAGACTCATCGATCAAAACAATATCATCAGCAAACAACATACACCACGGCACATTTTCTTGAATTGATCTCGTAAGCTTATCCATCACAATAGCAAATAGGAAAGGGCTTAGAGCATATCCTTGATGTAACCCAACCGTTATAGGAAAATTGGTTGTCACCCCTCCACAAGTGCAGATATTGGTTATTACTCCTTCATACATATCCTTAATTATACTAATGTACTTGAGAGAAACACCTTTCTTCATTATTGTCCACCAGAGAACGTCCCTAGGTACTCTATCGTATGCTTTCTCCAAATCAATAAAAACCATACGCAAATCTTTGTTCCTCTCTCTATTTCTCTCAAAAAGTTGTCTAAGAAGATTGTATAGCTTCCATAGTTGATCTTCCAAGCATAAAACCAAATTGATTCTCCGATATCATGACAACCTTCCTCAACCTAGACTCAATCACCCTCTCCCAAAGTTTCATAGTATGACTCATGAGTTTTATACCACGATAGTTTGTGCAATCTTGTATATCATCCTTATTCTTATATAGAGGCACCAAAGTACTCTTCCTCCACTCATTAGGCATCTTATTTGTCCGCCAAATCTTGTTAAAAAGATTTGTCAACCATTCTAAACCTTTCTCTCTGAAGCATTTCCAAGCCTCGATAGGTATACCATATGGGCCAACTGCCCTTCTTGATTTCATTTTCTTCAAAGTCTCTGAAATTTCTTTCTTTTGAATCTTGCGCATGAAGTCACGATTCATCTCATGAAAATGAATGGACAAGTCTCCAAGATCTTGAGCATGACTTTAATTAAATAGCTTATCAAAATAATATTTTCATCTCTCTTTAATCTCCTCATCTTTGACTAAAACCCTTTGCATTTCATCTTTGATACATCTAACCATACCCATATTCATCGATTTCCTATCTCTTATCTTTGCAAGCCTATAAATATCCTTATCGCCTTCTTTGGTATCCACCTTGTCATAAACCTCCTTATATACCTTATCCCTCACGTTCCGAACTACTTTTTTAGCTTCCTTCTTTGCTATCATATACTTCTCCAAATTCTCATTATCACGACTCTTAGATTTCTATAACACTCTCTTTTAACCTTAATAGCTAATTTGACATCCTCGTTCCACCACGATGTATCCTTACCTAGCGGTGCACCGCCTTTAGACTCACCCAATACCTCCTTAGCCACCTTTCTCATGCCACCCGCTATCTTATTCCACATTGATTCTGAATCCTCCTCAATACACCAATCAGCTTCCTTAACTACCTACTCTACAAACATTCCTTGTTTAGCTCCTTTCAGTGCCCACCACTTAATTCTAGGATTTATTATATATTTATCCATTTTGCGGCATTGTCTAATTCTGAGATCTAAAATTAAGATTCTATGTTGTGTAGCTACACTTTCTCCCGGTATAACCTTACAATCGATGCAACAACCCCTATCTCTCCTTTTAAGTAGGAAAAAATCTATCTGACTCGTATTAACCCCACTTTTAAATGTTACTAGGTGAGAGTCCCTCTTCCTAAACCAAGTCTTTGCTAAGATCATATCATAGGACAAACCAAAATCTAAAATCATTTCTCCACTTTCGTTTCTTTCTCCTATACCATAGCCTCCATGGATACTATCAAATACATCCCTACTAATGCCTACATGCCCATTAAGGTCACCGCCGATGAAAAGCCTTTCTCCATAAGATATCCCTTGCACTACTTCATCTAAATCTTCCCAAAATTGACGCTTAATGGAATCATCTAAACCTATTTGAGGTGCATAAACACTAATAATATTAATAATATCTGAACCTAATACTAATTTAATGAGTAAAATCCTATCACCCTTCCTACGTACCTCAACTACATTATCTATAAACTCACGACTCATAACAATCCCTACTCCATTCCTATTCCTATTTATTCCTGTATACCAAATTTTATATCCCCAAGGTTCTATCACTTTTCTTTCTCACCTACCCATTTGGTCTCCTGTAGACATAAAATATCAATATTTCTCCTACACATAACATCTACTAACTCTACCAACTTACCAGTTAAAGATCCTATGTTCCAAGTGGCTAACCTAATTTTATGGTCTTGGACTAACTTCTTTACCCCCACCCGTCCAACAAAGTGAGGGAACCCTTGCCTATTTGACACCACACCCGGGCGACGACCTAGCAACCCTTGCCCATTTATCACTGCCTTCGGGCCTATAAAGTACAACGCGTCGCTCAGTAGGGAATGCCCCAACGAAATTCTCATATTGGTTCATATTCATAAGGTATGACTAAGTTTTTATGTTGGCTATCACATGCCTACCGCAACCCTCCTTTATCCGGGCTTGGGACCGGCAGTGTATAACTAAACAGTTATACACAGGCGGAGTTTTTCACCTCAACTTTTGCGTTTCAAAAAAAGAGAGAAACACAAGGTACGGGTTCCTCTCTTGATTTCGAATGAGAAAAAGAGTACGGATTCGCTTTCCATGGAATATTTTAATGAAATCCAGTGAGAAAAGTGTGAATGTTGATATCCATCTTAAGACCCATAGTCGACGCTAAAGTTTTTTTTTATTCTATAAGAAAAAAATTATTTAAAAACTGTATATGTGTGTATTCTGTTAAATTATGTATATATAAATATATATATACATATACTTATATATATATATATATATATATATATACATTAGTATATATATATAAGTATATATACGTATATATGTATATATACATAATTATTTTTTCTTTTTCTGTTTTGTATAAACCAAAAACCCGATAGGGGTATTTTGGTAAATCCCAAATGTACTTTTTTATTTTTCACTTTTTTCTCTTTTTCCCTTTTTTCCTTTTTCTTTTTTATTTCTTCTTTTTACTTTTTGGGATCATAAAGGGGCCCCACCCATCTAGTCATATTTATGACCGTTGGGGCTCCCAACGACTAGAAGGGAGCCCCCTTTATGGATCCTCTTTAGTGCTTCCCTCCTCTATTTAAAGAGGAGGTTCCCCCTTGTAAATGTATGGGTTTTTACACCCTTCTCTTCCTTTCTTCAATAAATCCAACTTATGACTTTAAGTCATTTCCTATATTTGTGAGTTTTGTGTGTGCACATTTGGTATTTGTGTTCTTGGCTCTTGTAGTCACTCTTAAGGAGTGACTTTTGCTCTATTGGTGCTTCCGCCTCTTTTCATTACATGGTATCAAAGCTCGGTTGGTGATTGGGCTTCTCTTTTTTTGACATCTTGGAAAGCGTGCCTCTCAAAGTTTTGAAGAAAGGAAGTATATTTAGTGCCGATGGAACGTGACTCTAAAGTGGAGCTCTCTTTCAAGCTAAATGGGTCCAACTATCTCATGTGGGCCTCCGCTATGGAAAATCATCTAAGAGGTAAGAAACTTTGGGGTTTTGTTATGGGGACTACTCCCGAACCCTCTCTTATTCTTACCAAAATTGAAAATGAAGTTGAAAAGGCTTTAGATGGCGATGAGCGCATCAAAGCCATTAATGAACATCAATCCAAAATCGAGGATTGGGAAAGCAACCATGCCAAAATCTTGGCATGGTTTATGAACAACGTAGATCTTAAAAATTGTGCCAATATTGCCAAGTTTAGAAGAGCCAATGAGGCTTGGTTTTTTCTTAAGGGTATGTATACCCAAAAGGATCTTGCTCGGCAATTCTTTTGCCAAGAAAAAATTCGTTCCACCAAACAAATGGATATGAGTGTCCGGGACTATTTTAGCTCTTTAACTCCTCTTTGGGATGAGCTTGTCCTTCTTGAGCCCAAATGGGTTGCTCCACAAGACATTGAACTTAGAAGGGAACAAATTGAAAAGGAGCATTTTTTTCAATTCCTTCATGGGCTTCGCCCGGAATTCGAACAAGTGAGGGCATCTCTTCTCCATAGAAGCAAAGCCCTACCTATTGAAGATGCTCTTGCCGAGGTATGTCAAGAAGAAACTCGACTTGGCTTGAGCATTAGGAATGATGAAGTTTTGGCCGTTAATAGGCCCGGTTCTAATGTTAAAGCATATAGGCCTCCCCACTTTAACAAAAATATCAATGGGCCTAGAAAAGGGATCATATGCCACTATTGTAATGAACCGGGACACATTAGACCGGTTTGTCCTAAGCTTAAAGGAAAGGTTGCCGCGGTTGGAGAAAATTCTCCAAAGAAGGAAGAAAGTACCAAAGAAGGAGATATCAAAGAAACTCTTAATCATATCTCCGAAGTTCTCCAACACCTTCTCAAGTCTTCTCCTTCAACATCCGGAGCCGCCATCGCCTACTCTTCATCACCTCTAGGTATGTGGATACTAGACTCTGGTGCTTCTTTCCATATGACATCTCATAAAAACTCCCTTTCCAATGTTTTTTCCGAACCTATGTCCTCCTATGTCTCAACGGCCGATGGAACATCCTTAAAAATTGAAAGTATTGGAACACTTGACTTCAAAAATTCTCAAAATTTCTTTGTTCCTAAAGTAAGAGTTGTTCCAAAAATTAATTTAAATCTTTTTTCCGTTTCCCAAATCACCGACCATGGATGTCAAGTCTCTTTCTCACCTAAAGATTGCATCGTGCAGGATCTCCAGTCAGGGAAGCTGATTGGGCAAGGCCATAGAAGGGGTGATCTCTATTTTATGGACTTTTTGACGCTTCCATCTAAGTCATCTTGCAATCTTGTTAAAGATAAAAGTATTGGAATTTGGCATGAGAGACTTGGTCATCCAAATTTTGTAAAAATGTTTCTTTTCCCTTTTTTGAACAATACTTGTAAAGACAATCACATGACTTGTAAAGATTGCATTTTTTGGGAAATCTAAAGCTATTCCGTTTCCTCAAAGAAGTTATTTTGCCACTCGGCCATTTGAACTTGTTCATTCCGATGTGTGGGGACCTTCCCCTATTTTATCTAAAGGAGGCTTTTCGTATTATGTGGTATTTATTGATGACTTCACTAGATTTACATGGATATACTTCTTAAGTCGCAAATCTGATGTCTTCTCGTTCTTTAAAGAATTTCATGCTATGGTTAAAAATCAATTTTTGGGAAATCTATCTATTCTTAGGTCCGATTCGGGAGGTGAATATATGTCTAATGATTTTCAAACTTACTTAAAAGAAAATGGAATTTGTCATCAACGTTCTTGTCCCAACACTCCGCAACAAAATGGTCTTGCGGAAAGAAAGCATAGGCACATAATAGAAACTACAAGAACATTATTGATTTCAAAAAATATCCCAAAATCCTTTTGGGCCGAAGCGGTTCTAACTTCAACATATCTCATCAATAGAATCCCTTCATCCTCTTTGAAAAATCTTTCTCCATTTGAAAAACTTTACAATATGTCTCCCGATTATAAAAGATTAAGAATTTTTGGATGTAAATGCTTTGTTTTAACTCGCAAAAATGATAAACTTTCTCCTAGAGCTATTGAATGTATTTTTTTGGGATATGGCGAAAAACAAAAAGGATATCGATGTTTTGACATCCTTAATAATAAACTTTATATCTCAAAAGATGTCACATTCCTCGAAGAAGAAAGTGGTTTTTCGCATCAACCAAATGAAAATATTGACTATTCCTTTTTATTTGACTTGTTACCTCAAGAAAACATCATAGATGATCATATTGATCTTAATGAACCTCTTGAAGATCTTGTTGAAAATCCAAATAATGATCAAAACTTAGAAGAGAATGCTTCAAGACAAATACAAGTCTACTCTAGAAGGAATGAAAGAAATCCTCCATGTGCCCTTGAAAGATTTTCTCAAAATGAGTCGATAGAAGAAACCTCTCAAAGAAGATCAAATCGCATTCCTAAGATTCCAAATAGATTTGTTTCTTATGACTCTTTTCCCCTAATTATCGAGCATGTCTTCTTGCTCTTCACTCATTTTATGAACCATCACATTACAATGATGCTAAACAATATGATCATTGGAATGAAGCTATGGAGCTTGAACTTAATGCCCTTAAAAAGGCACAAACTTGGGAAGTCATTGATCCTCCCAATGGCAAGAAACCCATTGGATGTAGATGGGTGTTTAAAGTAAAAACTAAGAGTGATGGTTCATTAGAAAGATATAAGGCTAGGTTGGTAGCCAAAGGTTATGCCCAAGAGTATGTGGTAGACTATGATGAAACTTTTGCCCCGGTTGCTCGAATGACTAGTGTTCGAGCCCTTATTGCTATAGCTTCTGTCAAAAAATGGCTCATCTTTCAACTTGATGTTAAAAATGCTTTCTTGAATGGTAATTTAAATGAAGAAGTTTATATGGAACCACCTCCAGGTATGAATTTAAATGGAAAAGTTTTAAAATTAAAAAAGTCTTTATATGGACTTAAGCAAGCTCTTAAAGCTTGGTATGACAGGTTTAGTACTGTATTAATCAATTTAGGTTTTTCCTCTTGTTATACTGACACTGCTCTTTTTGTCAAAAGAACAGGTGACTCCATTATTATGCTTCTACTGTATGATGTTAAGTCTATATTAAAAGATACTTTTGATATGTCTGACCTTGGTTATTTGAGATATTTTTTAGGAATTGAAGTGGCCTATTCAGCACGAGGGTACATCTTATCTCAAATGAAGTTAGCTGCGGAAATTTGTACCAAGTCAGGAATATCTGATGAAAAGAAAGTGGAGACCCCTGAAGTTATCAATGCGAAACTAAGACTTGAAGATGGTGTTCCTCTTGAAGATCCAACTCCTTACCGCCAATTGATTGGATCCCTCACCTATCTATCCATCACACGTCCAGATATAGCTCATGCGGTTCATGCAGCGAGCCAATTTTCGCACGCCCCTACTACGGTCCATATGGCGGCCATAATGAGAATTGTGCGATATATCAAAAATACCATCTCCAAGGGACTCTTCTTATCCTCTTCTTCATCTCTTGAATTAACTGCTTTTACTGATGCTGACTGGGGAGGAAATCCCAATGATCGGATCTCAATTACGGGTCTTTGCATTTTTTTAGGTGAATTTCTCATCTCGTGGAGATGCAAGAAGCAGCAGAAGGTCTCCTTATCATCTACTGAAGCTGAATATCGAGCTATGGCAATGACAACTATGGAGATTGTGTGGCTCAGAAGTCTTCTTCGTGACATGGGCGTCAACATTTTCACTCCCACCAAGCTCTGTTGTGATAACAAGAGTGCGATATACATTGCCAGCAATCACACTTTTCATGAGCGGACCAAGCATATCGAAATGGATTGTCATTATGTTCGAGACGAATATCTCAAAGGAACCATCACATTGCCATATGTCACTTCAGAGTATCAACTAGCTGACTTCTTCACCAAGGCGCTCCCAACTCCACGATTCATGTTTCTTCTTGGCAAACTTTCGGTCTTCTCCCCGTAAAGTTTGAGGGGGCGTGTTAAATTATGTATATATAAATATATATATACATATACTTATATATATATATATATACATTAGTATATATATATAAGTATATATACGTATATATGTATATATACATAATTATTTTTTCTTTTTCTGTTTTGTATAAACCAAAAACCCGATAGGGGTATTTTGGTAAATCCCAAATGTACTTTTTTATTTTTCACTTTTTTCTCTTTTTCCCTTTTTTTCCTTTTTCTTTTTTATTTCTTCTTTTTACTTTTTGGGATCATAAAGGGGCCCCACCCATCTAGTCGTTGGGCCCCAACAGTCATATTTATGACCGTTGGGGCTCCCAACGACTAGAAGGGAGCCCCCTTTATGGATCCTCTTTAGTGCTTCCCTCCTCTATTTAAAGAGGAGGTTCCCCCTTGTAAATGTATGGGTTTTTACACCCTTCTCTTCCTTTCTTCAATAAATCCAACTTATGACTTTAAGTCATTTCCTATATTTGTGAGTTTTGTGTGTGCACATTTGGTATTTGTGTTCTTGGCTCTTGTAGTCACTCTTAAGGAGTGACTTTTGCTCTATTGGTGCTTCCGCCTCTTTTCATTACATATTCATATATGCATTTTCACATATATGTACACATATACATGTCTAAACACCTTAGTGTGCTATTGATCCATGGAACTGGACAGATCTGCCATGTGTTTAACGTGAGCAGATCTGGTCCAGATCTTGGGTGTGTGGTCTTGAAAAGAAACGAAAAAAAAAATTCTCTAGTGACATCATAGTGTCCAGCTTCGATCAGCAGAATCTGACAATTTAGGGTCCAGATTCGATCAACAAAATCTGACATTATAGTGTCCAGATCCGATCAGCAGAATCTGACATTATAGTGTCCAGATTCAATCAGCAGAATATGCCGTCATACTGTCCAGATTCTTTATCATCTTCATGAACCATTATTTTCTTCCTGCAAGCAAACCACACTGAGCATGTGGTCAGTCCAAGTTAAAAGGTCTTTATGTTTTTTTTTATTTGGACCAATTTCATGTTTGACCCATCCCTTTACTGATCAGAGTAACAGATGTCTCTCTTGTGAGGACACGGAAGTTGAGGTGTCAACCTTTTCCTCTCATAGAATATGATCCTTTGATAGTTGAGTTGAAGGAACCAGTATTTTATTTTGATTTGAATTTTTTTAGCTTGACTCCTTCACGATATTAAAAAATCATATTAGCTTGAATACTATCCAAATTTTAGGTAAATTATTCATTTCTTAGATTTCTACTGTCACCAAACCAACAATTAACTGATTTTATCATATTTGATTGATATTAACAACTACTTACAGAATTTAAACCAATTGTGACGTAGCTTGAGGGTGAGCTCTCCAATGATCAGAAATTGGCTACAAAAGAATTAATTTGAACTAGTAGCTCACAGACTGGATAGCATTTTATGATTTAGAACTGCTATTGCAAGTTTTATGTGTATTTTGAATGTTAGTATCACATAAATATCAGGTTACCGTTTTACTTTTGACAATCACACTTAGACAAACATTTTCTACACTTGAAAGATTTTTGTTTCTACGAAATTCTCACTCTGAGGATCAATGGTTTAGAGATTCAGACAATGGTAAGCCAGAATTAGAACTATGTGGATTTTGAAGTATTCTTTTGGTGTGCATGTGCTATCACAGAAATGGAAGCCAAGAACTCATTGATGCGCTGTAAAGTGCAAGGCTCTACAAGCTGGCTGGCATCCAGCCGAGCTCTACTCGGCTGACTGCCAGGCCTTGGCAGCAGTCAACACAGGCCCCGACAGGGCCTGTGCACGGGCTGTCAGGCCTGCATTCGCCTGACAGTCCCGTAGACCGCCCGAGAGGGGTCCTGCTAGGCCTGCACAGGACCAATCTGTGTGCAGGGTGCCCTGACCACTCCCAGCCAAGTAGGCTCGGCTGGGGCTGCACTCAGTCCAATATATATATATATATATATATATATATATATATATATATATATATATATATATATATATATATATATATATATATATATATATATATATATATATTCCTCAGTTATGCATTTCCACATTTGTAATTAAATTAAATTTGGCTTTGTACATGAGAAAAAAAAGTATTTTCACATGTATTCAAAAAGAAGAAAATATGAATTGGCATGGATACGTGTATGAAATGAAAGAATGCACTTGACATAGTTGCATATGAATTAAGTAAATACATATGTGCACTTAGAACATGTGATTTATAGTTTTTGCATATGGTGCATCGATGATACAAGGGGATCATCGCAGGCCTGGAGAGCCATGACCACTAGATGCTCCATATTTACTGTTAGATGCATCGTAAAAAATCACATTTATTTGTATTGCATTGTATTACATTGTTCTATGTGTTTTCACGGGCAAGAGACCCGTGATGGCTCTCGCAAGGGTAGATGCGAGTTGTTGTCTTTGTTTGCATACTGAATTTGCAAATCAAAGAAATGGGATAATAATAATCTAATAAAAATAAAAGAACAGTGTAATGTACTTTCTAAGATGTCTCGACAAGAGTACGGGACACTTGGAGTTTCGGTTTTGGGAGACCACGAAGATAAAAAACTCTGTATGCATTATTTAATTACCCCTGAACCCGATATTGAGGTTCTTTCTCCTGACCACAGTTTTAGGGAGAGTCCGTCACTTTTCCTGGGGTGGTGTGTAAACACAGTTGTGGTTTTAGTATACCAAAAAAAGTGGCACTTTAGATGGGTAGTCTCTGGTGTCCCCGACATTAGATTTGTGGTCTAATATTCAAAAGGTTGTTTCGGTCGAGAGCTAAGTTTGAAATCTAGTAATAAAATACAAATTGTGTTAAAACTAACCTAGGAACCTAACTTGACCTCGAAAAAAATTTACCCGTTTGGTGTATCTACGGCCAACGGAAATTAAAAAGAGAAACTTAAATTGTATGCATTTAATAAGGACATGCATATGAAAAAAAAGTTTTAATAAGAGATAATAATTTACTCATGCATTGCACTGAAACCATGCATATTCCTGTTATGCATTAGTGAAAAGATAACATTAGTTCTGTATTAGTGTCTTGAATCTGGCGGATCCAGTCACTTGTATGTCTAATTTCCATACGTCACCTATAAGGTGGATATGTTGTAATTTTTATTATTGTTCAAGGGTAACTTTGTACCCTAATAAGTCTTGTAAGCTCTTTTTATATTCAATGAGAATGGACGCCCAGGGTGAAAGGGTTCCCTCTCTATTTCGTGCAGCCTCTTATCATCACTTTCTTTATTCCCTCTTCTACATATAAAAGATTGGAGATCTGCAAATCTAACATGGTATCAGAGCACGTTAGATCTGGGCGTGGACATGATTTCCAGAAGGCATGATTGAAGTCTCCCTATTTTCCAAATCGAAGATTGTACTTTCGCAGCCTGGTATGATCTACACGAACTTCCTTTCAAATCGTGTAGCCATTCTTTCTACCTCGTTCTTCTACCCCTTTCAAATCGTGTAGCCATTCTTTCTACCTCGTTCTTCTACCCCTTTCAGATCGTTACCTAAATTCACCTATTTTTCTTTCTCCCTCGTTCTTCTACCCCTTTCAGATCGTCTCCTAAATTTTTGTTTTCAGACTGTCGTAGATTTCAGGCTACCGCAGATCTGAAACTGTAAATTCAGACCTGTCTATTTTTTATCTACTTTCTACCTTTGCATCAAATCTTCAAATATGAACCTGTCATTCCCTAAACTTGTTATTTCTGTTTTTTCCCTTTTATTTTTCTCACTGAATATTGTCTTTATTCTCATGGACTTCCCAACTGCGCAATCCAATCTCTCTGCGAGCTTCCTTAACCAACTTGTGTCTGAAAAACTGCATACTTCGAATTTTTTGATTTGGAAAAGACAAATAATCCCTTTTATAAGGAGTCAGGGTCTCCTCAGTCATCTCGATAGATCCATGCCAGCCCCTCCAGAATTTGTATCTCGTGAAGATACAGATGACAAAGGGGCAACATCTACCATTCTTATCAAGAATCCAGAATATCTCAATTGGGAAAAACGAGACCAGCTGCTTGTGGCCTATATCACTTCGACTCTATCGCAGGAGGTTCTCCTTGCCATTCCTGATGATTGCACAGCCACACAGCTATGGGACAGATTGGTTCGCACATATTCTCAGATTTCAGAAGCTCGAGTTGTATTCCTCAAGCATGAGTTTCAGATGATGAGGAAGGAATCTTCGACCGTCATGGAATTTTTGAATAAAATGAAAAGCATTGCTGATCAGTTAGATGTCATTGGATGCCCCGTTAGCGATAAGGACATGGTTCAACAGATTTTGAGTGGATTGGGGGCTGATTACCATATTCTCACGACTTCATTGCTGTGTTTACCTGAATTACCAAAGTTGGAAGACTTGCGCGCTAAGTTGTTACAGTATAAGATGTCATTAAAAGGTTTGCCAGAGGTGTTAAAATGTAAAACTGTACATATATGTATATATAATAATATTATATTATTATATATATATAAATACATTTTTAATTTCTTTCTTTTCTGTATTTTTTTTCCTTTATTTTTATTTTGACTTTATGTCATCTAGTTCAGTTTGAACTAGAATGATTGTTGCTAGTCAAGTCCTGTCCAGACTTGACTAGCAATAGAGCTGTTGGACTGACACAGTCCAACAGCTCTTAATAGAGCTGTTGGACTGACATGGACTGACACATTCCAACAGCTCTATTGAGTCCTCTTTCAGCTGTGTATATAAAGGGGTGCAGCCCCTCTTGTATTTTACTCCAATGCTTCTTAAGCAATTGGTTTTTCATATCAATAAAGAATACATTTTTATTTTTATTTTGTTTCCAGTTATACCCTTTTTAAGGGTTATGCTTTAGTGTCATTCTTGACACTTGCTCTTGTTAATCAAAGCTCGTGTTTCGAAGATCCCCATTTCATTTTATGGTATCAGAGCCGCGGAAGTACTAAATCTTGAGGAAAAGCTGCCTCGGTTTCCGTGCCCGTTTGCAAAAGTGTTCGCCACTTGAAGAGAAGTGTTTTATCACTTCATTGGAGAAGATTTCACATCTTGTTGTATTGTTTTTTTTTTTTTCTTTCTCATTTTCCTTCTTGTTTCTCTTCTATCCCTATTCTTTCTCTCCTTGTAATCGATGGATGACAATGATAAAGTCACCATCATGCCTATGAAACTAAGCGATACGAACTATGTAACATGGGCTTCAATCATGAAGCACCATATATGGGGAAAAGGCTTATGGGGGATTGTGGATGGTTCCGATTCGGAACCTAAGCTATCTCTTACTAAAAAGGAGGGAGATAAAGACGTTCCTCTATCGGAAGAAGAGAAAATCAAGGCTATTGCCTCATACGAGAAGAAATGGAAAGAATGGAGAATATCTCATGCGAAGATAATGTCATGGCTTATCAATAGCGTTGACATTAAAAAATGCTCAAGTCTTGCCAAATTTGATCATGCCGATAAGGCATGGGAATACCTTAAGAATATGTATTCCCTTAAAGATATTGCACACGTGTGCAACCTCCAAGAAAAAGTTCGAATGATGACACAAGGAGACAAAACTATTCGTGAATATTACAATGGGTTGTCCGAACTTTGGGAAGAACTTTCCCTTTTAGAACCAAAGTGGCATTGTGCCGAAGACATCGAGCTTCGTCAGAAACAACTCGATGTTCAACATTTTTACCAGTTTATCACTGGATTAAGGCCGGAATTTGAAACCACTAAATCGGCCCTACTTCACCGGGGAAAAATTCCTTCTATTGTTGAAATTATTGAAGAGTTAACAATGGAAGAAAATCGTCTCCGGAAAGGTTCTTTAAAAATTGAAGATGATTCCGTTTTAGCCGTGTCTAGACCAGGGAATCATGTTCGATCATATAGGCCTCCTCACTTTAACCGACAAAATGGTGACTATGATAAGAAGAAAGTTATTTGTCATCACTGTCATGAACCGGGACACTACAGGCCACAATGTCCCAAACTTAAGGAGCTGAGAGAAAAAAGAGCTGCAATTGCTAGATCGGAGCCTAAAGATCAGGATGCACCAGTTTCCCTGGCCCAACTAATGGAGATCCTTCAGCCTCTCATCAAAGGTGCCTCTTCCTCATCTGAAGCTTCAACAGGCGCAGCAGCCTCATCTTTTTCTGATTTAGGTAAAATTTCTTGGCTTCTTGACTCTGGTGCATCTTTTCATATGACCCCAAATAATCAAAGTCTATCCAAATGTGTTAAAAATAAAACAAGTGTGTCAAAGGTCTTTACTGCTGATGGGACTTCTCTTGAAATAGAAGGAATAGGAGATTTTGAAAAAATTTATAAAACAAAAAAAATTTTTATTCCAGAAATTAGACATGTTCCCAAATTAAATTTAAATCTTTTATCTGTATCTCAAATTTCTGATTATGGGTGTAATATTTCTTTTTCTTCTCATGGTTGTTGGGTACAGGATCGCCAGTCAGGCAAGCTGATTGGGGAAGGCCATAGAGAAGGAGGACTCTATTACATGGATTTTTTGGAAATGCCGAAGAAAGCTTTTTGTTATAATATTCAAAAAATAGAGTTGGAACTGTGGCATAAGAGACTTGGTCACCCACATATAGCCAAAATCCAACATTTTCCAAATCTAGGGAAATTTTGTAACTCTGAATCATTTGATTGTAAAGATTGTATTCTCGGCAAAATGAAAAGATTACCATTTCAGAACAGAACCTTTTTCTCTTCAAGACCACTTGAATTAATACACTCGGATGTTTGGGGTCCTGCACCAGTAATTTCTAAAGGAGGATTTGTTTACTATGTTATTTTTGTCGATGATTTCTCCCGACATACGTGGATGTACTTTCTCAAACATAAGTCTGAAGTATTTTCATACTTTCAAACTTTTCATAATATGGTTAAAAACAAATTTCAAAATGATATTACTATTTTTCGCACAGATTCGGGGGAAGAGTTTTTATCCACAGATTTTCAAAATTATCTTAAATTGCATGGCATCACACATCAAAGATCTTGTCCTTATACACCTCAACAAAATGGACTGGCAGAACGAAAACATCGCCATATTATAGAAACCACTAGAACTTTATTAATAGCAAATCAAGTCCCTAAAGACTTTTGGGCAGAAGCTGCCTTAACTGTCACCTATCTCATTAATAGGATGCCATCTTCTTCGTTACAAAATATCACTCCCATTGAAAAACTTATGAACATTTCTCCAGACTACTCTAGATTAAGAATATTTGGGTGCAAATGTTTCATATTTACTGACAAAAATGATAAACTTTCCCCTCGTGCGATTCCCTGTGCCTTTTTAGGATATGCTGAAAACCAGAAAGGTTATAGATGTTTTGACTTCAAAAATAATAAACTATATGTGTCTAGAAATGTTTCCTTTCTTGAAAAGGAGAGCTTCTTTGATTTTAGAAAATTAAAAGACGTCACTGAGTACTCCCTTTTGCTAGATCTAACATCAACATCTGATGAATATGACCTTGATTGTAACTTTGATGATGATCCAAGAATTATTGATCTTAATGTTGAAAATGAAGAAGTTCATAGAGATACTAGTATTCAATATTCCAGGCGACAAGAGTTTAATACTCCATGTGCACTTGAGAAATATTCTAACATTCCAACTAGACAATCATCCCGAATCTCGAGGCCTCCAGAAAAGTTTGTATCATACGAGTCTTTCTCACCCACATATAGGGCAGTTATTGCATTAATTCACTCATATGAAGAACCATCCACATATTTTCAAGCAAAAAATGATATCAAATGGATAGAAGCCATGAAAGCTGAATTAGATGCACTTGAAAAGGCTTCTACATGGAATATTCAAGATCTTCCTCCAGGGAAGAAAACTATAGGATGTCGATGGGTTTATAAAATTAAAACCAAGAGTGATGGTACTCTTGAAAGATATAAAGCCCGTTTAGTAGCTAAAGGTTATGCCCAAGAATATGGGATTGATTATGAAGAAACCTTTGCTCCGGTGGCTCGTATGACTACTGTCCGAACCTTAATTGCCTTAGCTTCTATCAAAAAATGGTCTATTTTTCAAATGGATGTCAAAAATGCTTTTTTAAATGGAAAGCTAGTTGAAGAAGTATATATGGAACCCCCTCCTGGTCTAAGTATTCCTAAGGGTAAAGTCCTTCGCTTAGAAAAAGCTCTTTATGGACTTAAACAAGCACCAAAAGCTTGGTATGATAGGTTTAGTCGTGTTAAGATTGATATTGATTTTCAATTCTGTTTAACTGACACTGCTTTGTTTATTAAGAATTCTGATGCAGGGATCATTGTGCTTCTTCTCTATGTGGATGATATGATCATCACCGGAAGCGATAAACAGGGAGTTGAAACAATCAAAACACTTCTTAAATCTCATTTTGAAATGACTGATTTGGGCTTGTTGAGATATTTTTTAGGCATTGAAGTTGCTTATTCTCCTAGAGGATATTTATTATCTCAGACTAAATTTGCTTTTGATATTGTTTTCAGGTCTGGTATTACTGATGATAAGAAAGTTGACACTCCAGAAGTTGTTAATGTTAAAATGAAGATTGATGATGGAGAACTTCTTGCAGACCCTACTCCTTACAGACAGCTTGTCGGGGCACTTTCCTATCTATCCATTACCAGACCAGATATAGCACATGTTGTTCATACAGCAAGTCAATTTCAACATGCTCCTACTTCTGTTCATATGGGAGCAGTCATGCGTATTATCAGATACATCAAGTCCTCTCTTTCACGAGGACTTTTCTTATCTTCCTCCTCTTCTCTTGATTTAATTGCATATACTGATGCTGATTGGGGAGGTGATCCCAATAACAGACACTCAACCACTGGCTTTTGTGTCTTTTTAGGGGAATCATTAATCTCGTGGAGGTGTAAAAAGCAACAGAAGGTATCTCTCTCATCCACCGAAGCTGAATACAGAGCCATGGCAACCACGACCATGGAAGTAGTTTGGCTCCGACGACTGCTTGCTGACATGGGAGTTGAAGCAACAAAGGCTTCACAAATGTGTTGTGACAACAAAAGTGCGATCTACATTGCCAGTAACAGAACATTCCACGAACGCACCAAACACATCGAAATGGATTGTCACTACGTCAGAGAGGAATATTTACACGGGATAATTGATCTGCCATATGTCACTTCAGAATATCAGTTAGCAGACTTCTTTACAAAGCCTCTCGCTGCTCCCCGATTTCACTTTCTCTTAGACAAACTTTTGCTCATTGTACCGTAAGTTTGAGAGGGAGTGTTAAAATGTAAAACTGTACATATATGTATATATAATAATATTATATTATTATATATATATATAAATACATTTTTAATTTCTTTCTTTTCTGTATTTTTTTTCCTTTATTTTTATTGTCTTTATGTCATCTAGTTCAGTTTGAACTAGAATGACTGTTGCTAGTCAAGTCCTGTCCAGACTTGACTAGCAATAGAGTTGTTGGACTGACACATTCCAACAGCTCTAAATAGAGTTGTTGGACTGTGCCCAACAGCTCTATTGAGTCCTCTTTCAGCTGTGTATATAAAGGGGTGCAGCCCCTCTTGTATTTTACTCCAATGCTTCTTAAGCAATTGGTTTTTCATATCAATAAAGAATACATTTTTATTTTTATTTTGTTTCCAGTTATACCCTTTTTAAGGGTTATGCTTTAGTGTCATTCTTGACACTTGCTCTTGTTAATCAAAGCTCGTGTTTCGAAGATCCCCATTTCATTTTAAACCTCACAAGCAAGGACACACTCATGATGTTCTTGCTACAGGAATCGGCTATGGACGAGGGAGAGGTGGATTCAGTTTTCGAGGACGCGGAGGACAGGGCAGAAATACATCAGGAGGACGTCGGCTTTTACCCACTCCTAATGTTCTTCCGAGTTCTCAAGGACAGAGAAACATGCCTACATGCTACATATGTAACAAAAGGGGTCATGTTAGGGCTAACTGTTGGTTTAACCCACAGAATAAAGACAAAAACCAGCAAGGAGAACATAAGAAAGGAACTGAATCAAATGGAGAATTAAAAGAATTACTTATGTCAGCCCTAGCAGTATTGAATTTGAAACAGAATGAGGAGGGGACATGATATGTTGATTCTGGGGCAGCAACCCATGTTACTGGAGATGCAGGTAAGCTTCTAAATCCTATTTCTTATTTTGGCAAAAACTATATAGTCACTGGAGATGGATCCCGCCATTCTATTTCTCATGTTGGAAATTCGGTTATCCCTATGTCCAAGTCCACTCTCAAACTTTCCAATGTTCTTCATGCCCCAAATATCAAAAAGAACTAGTTGATGATAATCATGTTTCTGTTGAATTCACTCCTTCTTCTGTTCATGTGAAGGATCTACACTCGAAGAAAACATTCGATGAAGGGAAACGACAGGGCAACATGTACATCTTTCAAGAGGATCCTTCTACATGTCGTCAGTCAGTCTGTAATACCTTGAAGCCTTCGTCTGTGTCTTCCTTTGCCCCCTCTGATTTTGTCTTCAGTGTCTCAGATTGTAATAAGCCAGATCTATGGCATGGTCGGTTGGGTCACTGTGGTGATCATTTTATTAAAAAACTTGTCACTAATAATCTCATTCCTAAGGAGAGTTTGAGTCTTGAAAAGAATAAACAAAAATGTTCTAGTTGTCAGCTATGTAAGAGCCATGTGCTCCCCTTTCATAGTGTTAATAAAAGAGCTTCAAAGCCTTTTGAAATTATTTGTTCGGATGTTTGGGGACCTGCTCCAGTCAATTCTTGTTCTGGTACTAGGTATTATCTTATTTTTGTTGATAGTCATTCTCGTTATACATGGATATTTTTCATGAAACATAAATCAGAAACTTTCCTTTTGTTTCAAAGATTCTACTCTTTTGTCAAGAACCACTTCTCCGAAAATATTCAATATTTACAGTCCGATGGGGGAGGTGAATTTTCTTCTAGTGACTTTATTAGTTTTCTCCAGAATAACGGAATAGGAAGGAAAGTGTCCTGCCCACACACCCCTCAGCAAAATGGAATTGCTGAGAGAAAGCACCGACACATTGTGGAAACTGCAATGAGCATGATGCACGACAACAATCTACCCATAAATTTATGGACGGAAGCATTCCATACTGCAGTCCATATTATAAATAAATTGCCAATGAATATTTTGGAAAACAAATCTCTATATTTTACTTTACATGGAGTTCACCCCAATTATCATGATCTGCATGTGTTTGGATGTGTTTGTTATGTCCATGTTGACAACTCATTAAGGCACAAATTTCAAGATAATGCTGTAAAGTGCAGATTTGTCGGGTATGCAGATGACTACAAGGGCTACAGGTGTTATGATCCAAGAACAAAGCGCATCAAAGTCTCCAGACACGTCATTTTTTATGAGATGAACTTTGACTCTCATCCAGAATTCACAAATTCCTCGTCGAATGATGTTGAGTTCTATTATCCATGGCTGAGCTCAGAATTATTTACTGAAACCGATATCAGCTGTCCTGCAGAATTTAGACAGGTAACAGAGAGGTTTGAACAACATGACAATATGAGTCATCAAGAAGATGCAGAAACCTCATCACAACCAGGCAGGTACAAGGACATTGTATATACTCGACGAGAGCAGCACAGACAAACGGGCAATATGCCTGGTCATGCATCCTCACAAAATCCCGATCTTAGAAGGTCGAATCGAATTCGACATCCTGTCGAAAGGTGGGTTAGTTATGAGAATTTCTCCATGGATTTTCAACTGTTTTTAACCTCTTTGAACAAAGAGGATGAACCCATTACCTTTCACCAAGCAACACATTTTAGAAGGTGGGTTGAGGCCATGAACGATGAGATGGAGGCACTGCATGAATGTGGAACCTGGGAGATTGTTCCAAGACCATCAAATAGAAATGTTGTTGGATCAAAGTGGGTATATAAAATAAAATACAAGCCAGATGGCACTATTGAACGCTACAAGGCGAGGCTTGTGGCCAAAGGCTTCACCCAAGAACAGGGGCTAGATTATGATGAAACTTTTAGTCCTGTTATAAAGATGGAGACAATTCGACTTATTCTCTCCTTAGTCGTTGAACATGGATGGGTACTAAGTCAACTTGATGTTAAAAATGTCTTTTCTTCACGGTGATCTTAAGGAGGAAGTTTACATGGAGCAACCCACAGGATATGCTGAAGGAGACTCTCAAAGGTATGTATGTAAGTTAAGAAGGGCAATTTATGGATTGAAACAAGCATCACGTTCGTGGTTTGACAGTTTCTCTGTGGAAATACAGAGGCACGGTTTTTCACGGTCACTCTTAGATCATTCTCTGTTTATTTTTAGACAGGGAGATCTGGTCACTTTGTTGCTCATATATGTTGATGATATTGTTATTACTGGGAACTCTAGAAATCATATTGAAAAGGTCAAACAACTTCTAAGTCAAAGATTTAAGATGAAAGACTTAGGGAAGTTGCGGTATTTTCTTGGAATTGAGGTTGACAGAAAATCAGATGTCCTAATGCTCACTCAACAGAAATACACCATGGATATCTTAACTAAGGCAGGTATGAAGGAATGTAAACCTCTGAGCACTCCATGTGTGCTTCACCAGAAGTTGAGTTCAAAGGATGGTGATTTATATGAAGATCCTACACGATATCGAAGCCTGGTTGGCATGCTCCAGTATCTAACTTTTACTCGACCTGACATAGTTTACTCTGTCAATCAGGTCTCACAGTTCATGCACGAACCAAGGGTAGGGCATATGGAAGCTATTAAAAGGATTCTTCGATATTTAAAAGGGACGATTGGAGATGGTCTCCTGTATAAATCGAGCTTGTCACGGACAACAAAACATGAGATTATTGTCTACAGTGATGCTGATTGGGGAGGAGATCCAGATGAACGAAGGTCAGTTTCAGGTTACTGTGTTTATATTGGGTTAAACTTAATATCCTGGAGCAGTAGAAAACAAAAGGCTGTTGCAAGATCAAGTACAGAAGCAGAATATAGATCAATGGCGGCGGCCACAGCTGAGGCCACTTGGATAAGGCATATGTTGACTGAAGTGGGACAACATATCTCTCGAACACTCTTATTGTGTGACAATCAGAGTGCGATTAATATGTCTTTCAACCCCATTCATCACAGTCGAGCTAAACATATTGAGATAGACCAACATTTCATGAGGCAAAAGGTTGAAGACAAGGAGATTGAACCTCAATTTGTGAGAACTGAAGATCAAGTAGCAGACTTATTCACCAAAGGGTTAACGAAGGACAAATTTTGGATACAAAAAGGCAAGTTGTCCATGGTACAAGGCCATGTACATCTTGAGGGAGGGTGAAAAGATAACATTAGTTCTGTATTAGTGTCTTGAATCTGGATCGGATCCTTAAGATCCGGATCCATTCACTTGTATATCTAATTTCCATACGTCACCTATAAGGTGGATATGTTGTAATTTTTATTGTTGTTCAAGGGTAACTTTGTACCCTAATAAGTCTTGTAAGCTCTTTTTATATTCAATGAGAATGGACGCCCAGGGTGAAAGGGTTCCCTCTCTATTTCGTGCAGTCTCTTATCATCACTTTCTTTATTCCCACTTCTACAGATAAAAGATTGGAGATCTGCAAATCTAACAATTAGATCATGCATGTTTACATGTTCCCTTAACTGTTAAATGTTGGTTAATGCTTAATATTGTCCTCTAATACATGTTAAATGATTGCATTGCTTAAATTGTGATCTATATTACTTATTAAATGTTCCTTCAAGCTTAATAATTGTCTCTAATGCATGAATGCTTAATCGAATTACGAATTTGTCATAATTGCATACCTCTAAAATATTACATGAATTCATATTTGTATTATTTATGCTCATTTATTTCATTAGAGGGATTCGTATGCAAAATTCCTCGAATTTTTGACACCCTACTTTTGTTGTTTTTCACAGCCACAGGAGATCAGTGAAGCGACTCGCTTCTGAAAGAGCTACGAGTGCTTTATGTTTGCTAGATTGCTTCACAAATGGACAACGTGGTTCTGCATTTCTTTACTTCTCATTTACATTTAATCGTCTATGCACTCTGAATTTCCTTATGCAATTGTCTCAAGACTATCATTAATTATTCAATAAAAGTTTAGTTTAGTTTGGTATGAATGATAAATGTAAGATCGCTTGTGGTTGGTTGGGTTACCTAGTGGTGAGTGGAACTGTAAAGGCCCCGGGTCTCTGGGAATGTTTCCGCAATGTTTTTAAAAAAAAATCTGCATTTTTAAGGGCTATGAGTTGGGGTCGTTACATGGCTTGAGGCCATCTTTCCTTCAATGAAGCATTGGCTCCACGAATGATCCAAACTTTGAGTTATTTCCCAACACTCTCTCTTTCTACTAAGCTCAAGGTGTGTCACGAATAGGTAACTTGCATGGCCAAAGCGTGGTAGCAATATTTTCTGCAGACCCGATCCAAATAGTTCAAACAATGGTGCACCAATCAACATATGAGCAGTGGCGAATCAGTCAAGCTTTCCCCTATCTATTTTATTGTATGCTCTTTCTTTATGTACATACACAAATACATTATACATGTACCAAATGCATGTCATGAATATATATAGATAGATAGATACAATCACCCCTAATAGATTACTTGAAAATTGTGGCAAGCATTTTTTATGCAAACTCAAAAGTAACAGTTGTTACTATCCACATGTTTACCATGTGTTACTGAGTTGTCTCAAAATACTTATTGCCTTTCATCGTTTGGAACAGAATAGAGAGCAAGAGGCACTGAAATAAAATTCCTGATAAACTTGATGCAGCAGAAAAGAGTATCTATAAATTGTAAAGTCGGCACTCAGCCATGAGAATTACTATATGTAGAAATCGCAACTATGTTTGACAAAACAGAGACTTATAGTAATCCACAAAAACTGAAAACGTTTTGCATAACTTTTAGATGAAGACTGAATAAGGAGGCTAGCCTTTGTGGATAAGCATGCATTGGTCTTTACGCATTCTCCAAAGTGATTCAAAAATTGTCCTTAGTATTGTTTATTTCAAGCTCCACTCAAGATTTTAAATGTATCCCCATTTCTAAATTGAGAGGATCACCCAAGACAACTTTAGAATCGAACTGTATCATTAATAAATTGAGAATATCAAGCGAACTTGTGCCAATAATATTTTTCAAGTTAACAAAAAAGAATATAAATGACAGAATTTATAAAAAAAAAGCTAACCTTCAGTGGAAGAATCAAGCTCCACAATCCAATCATGTTTGCAGTGGATACTGTATGTGTCAAGGATGACTTCAAAAATAAAAGATATTAGTAGATCAACCATCTGAACACCATTATGTTCTTTATTCACCTTTGTGTTAAACTCCAAGTCAAAGTACAGGTGGCAAGGTGAACCCTGCAAAATAACATGCAGGAAAAAATTCTATAGAATATGCATTCATGTATAAGCACTAACTATACATCAACCGTATCGGTGCAGTTGTCAATCAGAAAGAATCAAATCAAAAGTTATTTACCTCTTCAATTACTTCATAATGATGACGAAATTTTGACTCAATGCTTGAGTATCTATACCAACAGAAAGCATAAAGGAGATTTTATTTAGTGAAAACAAGTGAAAAAAGCTCCAACCATCAAATTCTGACTTTTACAAGTTAACAGCATGTAGTTATCATGTGCAAATCACAACTTTAGGAAACAACACAAAGAATACTAATTACCTTTTCCAAAATTCCTCATATGTTGACACAAGAAACCTCCTTTTCCCAGTAAAATGATCTTGATAACTAAAAATAGAAACATTCTCGTGGCTTTCAGCAAATTTTATTGCATCGTCCTGCCTTGGAAAGGTAATCCAAACATTCTTCCTACAAAATAAGAAATCCTCATAAGAAGCACATGTGAAAAAGGAACCATATATAAGCTACATGAGAAACTATGCTTGATGCTCCAATAAAGTGAACAGACTGTCAAAAATAATATGAATTTGACTCACCTCGTCGTCAACTCAGCCTTTTTAGTAAGGCCATCATCAATATCATTTAGTAGATGCAATAAATGATGTGGATTTTTAGCAGGCACGCCAAGTGGGGACCCATAGAAGACGCCAGGAGAAATTTGTTCAAAACCCCTACTAAATTTCCTTGACCGACTTGTTGATCTGTAAACCTAGAATAAAGATGTAATATTCATTAAAAAAAATCCTCCAAACTACATTTGTAGAAAGGAAGAAACAATGTAACCATCATATATCAAGGTCTTTGTTAGGGATATTACATAAAGTTCAATTGCATATTCAAAATGCCTACTTTATCTACAGCCATCTTGAAGGATCATTAGGCCACTGTTCATGAAAAATAAAGACCTTAAGGGTGAGTTTGAATGCCTCGGATCTCAGATCCGAGGATCTGAGCTGGCATGAGGCTGGTTGATGTGGCATGGACCCCATGCCAGAGATCTGATCTCCTCATTTCAGAGATTTGAGATCCCTGAAATAAAGGGAGGGAGAGAGATCCGACTCCTGGTGGTCGGACTAGAGATCCGAGGTTCTCTAATCCAGTCTGACCCCAGATCTTGAGATCCGGAGGATTCAAACACATCCTAAATGACAGTTATTAAAACCAAGTACATCAACACACGTAAACAGATCATTATCGGCAAAAAGCTTAATTCACCAACCATCATATATGATAAAAAGAAAGTTTTTAAACCAGACATGAAAAGGCCGAGGCTATATGGCCCCACCATTCAGCAAAAGTTAATCTAAATTGGTGTCACATCTTAAAGAACATTCCATACTTAGCTCCAAAGAACAAGTAGTTAAATTCTTATTAAAGAATCACGCCATGGTAGCATTCTCATATCTGAGGTCACAAAGGGGAGAAAAATGGTTCCAACTACTCTCAAAACCATGACTAGTGACATGACAAGAATCAACCATCTTGACGTGACTCCCCATTTTCCACGACCAAGATTTGCATATTTGACTAGGAAAGGGAAAAAGTTCATATATTTCAAAACCTGTTAATGGTTTCTCCAAGATTATTTTCCACCCATATATGAAGCACTTATTACATGTGCAATATGTCACAAAATGGCATGGATTCCGATGCACTCCCCGTATATGAAGCACTTATTAGATGTGCAACGTCACGAAATGGCATGGATCCCGATGCACTCCGAAATGAATACCAAGAACCGAAATATAATGTATTTGAATACAAGTTCACCATAAAAAATAAAAAGGAACAATGAAATTCAAAAATACAAAGAAGAAATTCAAAATACAAAGAACCTCACTACAAAACACTTAAAACACAAAGAAAACCTAAATCTACTAATCACTCTCTCACCCACAATAAGCACACACGCCCCATATTTATAGAGAGAAAAGAGAGGAAGAAATGGAGTAAAGAGTGGAGAAAGAAGTCCTTTCTAGCCTTTGGACCTAGTCCAATGGCTAGTTTGACTAGCCTTTGGACTAGCCCCCAATGGCTAGTCAAGTCAACCTAGGTTGACTTAGATATACTTATCTATAATATATATATAATATATATACATGTATACATATATATAATATATACATGTATATGTATATATACATATATATGTATAAACATAATATATCATTATATATATAACAAGAATATTATATATATATATATACATATACACACATACGTATATATATAATATAATATATATAAGAATATGTACATGTTAAATTATGTAATCAATCATGTAATGTAATATACATATATATATAGATATTTTATATATATAAGGTAATACATATACATATATTAATATATATGTATATGTATCTACTTATTATATATATAAAATATATATTTCTAATTGTTTAGTCGTAGGGGTAGTTTAGTCTTTTTACACATATTCTTTTTGGAATATGTTTTGTAATTCTTTTTCTTTTTATTTTTTATTGTTTATTTTTGTCTCTTTTTGTAAAAAGTGGAAAGTACCTTGGAGGGGCCCACCATCTAGTCATTGGGCCCCTTCCAACGGTCACATTTGTGACCGTTGGAGGGGCTCTAACGGCTAGAGGTGGAGCCTCT
Source organism: Nuphar pumila (assembly GCF_984573655.1). Classification (NCBI taxonomy): domain Eukaryota; kingdom Viridiplantae; phylum Streptophyta; class Magnoliopsida; order Nymphaeales; family Nymphaeaceae; genus Nuphar; species Nuphar pumila. Next base: position 109,573,630 of record NC_143255.1, on the reverse strand, counting down.
CCAAGGACTCCACCTCCTCTATTTAAAGGGGCTCTCCCCTTGTGTATTCTCATGGCTTTGGGATTATAGCCCAAGCTCGTTCTAGTGAAGCTTATGACTTTTGGGTTCGCATTTGCGCATTTGTGAGTTTGTATTGTGCTCTTTGTGCACAAGTGTTCTTGTTGTGCGTGTGTGCTCACATTTATTTTCAAGAATATTGTTCTTGGTATCTTGTTGGAAATACTTTTACATGGTACCAGAGCCACGTTGGTGATAAAGGATCGTGGATTTATTTGTTGTTTGAGTGCCTCGAAAAGTGTGTCTTTGGATATTTGAAGATTGAAGTAGTGGAGCTTGCTTCTCAAATATTTTGGAAGAATCTTGTGCAAGTAAAAGCTTAAAATCTTGTGTTGGTGCGTATTTCTCCCTCTTTTTTTACTCCTTAATGGGTGAAAAAGAGTCGTTTTGCTCTCGGCTTTAAGCTAAATGGATCCAACTATCATGTTTGGGCTGGGAACATGGAGGCGCACATAAAGGGGAAGGGTCTATGCGGTTACGTGCAAGGCACAATCCCTGAACCGGAACCAAAAATTATCATTGTTAAGGGGGGTGAAATCAAAATTCTCGATGGAGAAGAAAGAACCAAAGCTCTTGAAGAGTATTCAAAAAAGCTTGAGGAATGGGAAATGAGGAATTTTAAAATCCTCTCTTGGATTTTTGTCTCCGTAGAAACAAGAATCAATGCAAATATCATCAAGTTCAAGAAGGCTTCTCAAGCTTGGGAATATCTTGAGAAGATGTACATGTCAAGGGATTTATCCCATAAATATTATCTTCAAAAGAGGGCGATAACGCTTCAACAAGGAGAAATGTCTATAAGAGAGTACTTTGCCGAGCTCTCTTCTATTTGGGACCAGCTTGCTATGTTCGAACCAAAATAGAGTGGAGAAGCAATAGAGCTTCGCCACAAACAATTGGAAGAAGATAGGTTCTTCAATTTTTTAGGCCCGAATTTAAACAAATCTGGTCTTCCCTTTTATCCGCTTTCACTTCCCCTTCTCTTGAAAATGTAATTACTAAACTTAGTGGGGAAGAGACTCGCATGAGAATTAGTAAGTACCATCCAAGTGTTCTTGCTACTCCTCACATTGAAGAACATGAAGGTGTTAATGTTGAATCAAGACCGGGGAGTAATTTAAAGACCGACAAGCCTCCTCACTTCAAGAATCAAAACTCAAGTGGTCAAGTGACGAGCATATAAGAGTCTTAAAAAATATAAGATTGAAAAATATTCAAGAAGCATAAACATAACAATTCACTAAGGAAAAAAATATAACACAAAATAGAGAAACATGTTTAATATTATTATTCGAGTACATGATGACAAGCCATGCTTATGTCATTCAATCATAAAGGCTACTTGTGGCATATACTTAAGAATTCCTTAATCCAACATTATACACTAGTCATTAACTTGAAAATAATCTTAATAAGGTATTTTTAAAATAGAGTAATATCACTCAAACATACGTGGAATAACACATTCACATGACGATAGAAGGACCTTATGAGAGCATAGAAAACATCTATGTTATAACCAATCACCATACAAAAAAATTCTAAAATCCACAATCTGAATCATGGAGTTCACACAATATATCTTTAAAATTTTTGTTTGGTTACATAATTAAAATCACCAAGAAACATCACGATTAAAAATCCCAAAGATAATTCATGTATACATATACGTCAAAAGATGCTCAAGAAAGAAATACAACATGAAATTTAGTATTTTGCAAAACATGAAACACATATATGACTTTAATAAAACCACATATTTTTGTAAAATATAAGTTTTCAATATACATATCCATAATCTAAAACATATATTTCATATCTCAAAAGACAACAATTTTTACATATTCCAAAAAACATTTATTTTTAATATAACCCTTTTTAAAAACATCTAGCATACATATGAAAATAGAAAAGCCAAAGATACAAATCAGAATGTGAAATCCTTGAATCCATATCATTCATTAATGTGAATCATTTTCAAGACCATGATGTCTCGCTCTAATACCATGTCACAAAATGGCACGGATCCTAATGCACTCCAAAATGAATACCAAGAACCGAAATATAGTGTATTTGAATACAAGCTCACCATAAGAAATAAAAAAGAACACAAGTATTATGAATGAATAATTTCATTAAGAATACAACAACAACAACAACAACTACGCCTTCATCCCAAAACAATTGGGGTCGGCGATATGAACCAACAAAGAAAATCATTTTGGGTCTTCCACATGAATCCTTCTCCTCCAATCATTTCTATCCAATGCCATGTCCTCGGTGAGGTTCAAAGCATTCATATCCTTTCCTATCATCTCCATCCAAGTCTTCCTAGGCCTACCCCGACCTCTTTTAACTAATATATTTTCCCATTAAGAATGAAATTCAAAAATACAAAGAATCACACTAAAAACACTCAAAACACTCACAAAGGAAACCTAAATCTACCCATCACTCTCTCACCCACAATAGGCACACACACCACATATTTACAGAGAGGAAGAGATAGAGTAAAGAGAGGAGAGAGAAGTCCTTTCTAGCCTAGTCCAACGGCTAGATTGACTAGCTGTTGGACTAGCCCCAACGGCTAGTCAAGTCAACCTTGGTTGACTTAGATATACTTAGATATATAATATATATAAGAATATGTAATCTTAACACAACACATATGTTGCTGCCTAGAACAATTCCATTGTGCCAAACTACACTATCAACTCTAAATTTAGATATGATATCAAAGAATCAGCAAGATACAAGCAAAAAAGATAATCAACTATATTAAAAAGCAAAACTTTAATATGAAGATTTCATGTTTTACTTGTTTCAAGCAAAGCTTCTACTTGGTTGGCTTGCTTCTCTTCTCTCGTGCATGTTTGGGCAAAAGCAAAGAATCTTTTTGTTTTCGTTGGGTCGCTTCAGTCAAAGCGAAAGATCTGATCGAACAGAAATCCTGGCTATGGTTAGGTGATCATACCATATCATGACACCCTGATGATGTTGGCCTTGCAGAGACAAAAAGGAACTTGTGCCTTCCACTTTCAAAGGCTTTTGTCTAAACATGTAAGAGTCATTCCTCAGGCAAAAGTCCAGAGTCATGATGGTGCAGGAAAGGGGAAAGAATTTCAAGATTCTCTTCATTTGAGCAAGAGAACAAAGTGGTGGGTTGTGGTGATGTCGAAATTTGCACCTATTCATATCTATTTAGTGATTTGTCTGCTAGTTTCTTTGATCCCACTCGGTTTTCCTTTTCCATTTGCTTCCTTCCTGGACCCATTAGCTGAATGTACATGTGGTCAACACATCTCATTCTCAATTGACATTTTTTTTTCATTGACATCATTTTGGATTGTTGGTAGTTCTCTGAACCGGTTCAACACAAGACAATGGTGCTACGCATTTATTCCAAACAACTAGCCCTTGCGCTGGGTCTAGCCTCAAAAGTTTACTGGACCTCACGCTAAAACCATGTCGGACTCATTGGTACCGACACAACAACATCACATCCACCCACTCCCCCACCCAGGGTGGTTGCCTACCAAGCTCGCCAACGTACTCATCGGCATACAAATCTGCTATGCTGGAGTTGTCTTCTCCAGGTTCCACACTCCACAAAACTTCTTAACTCATTCTTAAGAGACATGGCGAGTGTCATCTCTGATATCAACCCACCAGTGAATTGCCATTACAAGTATAAAAGCAGTGGCAGTTTAGAAACAAGAAAAGAATGTAGGATGATTTGGAAAAAGTGTGGTTTACTGTTTACTCCTTTCACCTGGCACATGCCGAGTGTCTTTATTTTTAAGATGCAACTATGTCTAACAAAATTATTTTCCTTACAACGACAGTATGCTAAGGATTATTAAGACAATCATTCAGGCGATTCATCTCAAACAAGTTTATTCAACCAATCAGCAGAAGGACAGAAAAGTAAACGAAAAAGATGAAAGGTCACAGCTATGACCAGCATTGTCATACAAGGAATTATGCACCAGATTCCAGTGCATAATGAGTGTTAGGCAGGCTTATTAAGCAGCAATAGCACGAAAGATTTCCACTTCTCCCAAGTTCATGTTTAGATTTTTATTTTCCAAGTAGTCATTTATTTTATATTACAACTCTAGAATAATCATTCAACATTCCTGGTAACAAGAACTTCAACATGTTGAGTGATTTAACCTGATTTCCAAGCAATGTACATTTTTCCCATAGTGCAGCATCCGCAAGTTCAGATTTTCAAATTAGATTAGCACCTTGGAAGCAAAACTACATATTTGAGTATTACGCAGAATCTTTTTCTCTTTCCACCAAATCTCACATGGTTTTTAACAAGGACAATTTTACACTCATGATCTATGAGTTTTGACCAGAAGCCCGGAAGTAATGTACACATCCCCTCTATTAACTAAAAGGAGAGGAAGATAAACTCCACTAAGAACTTTGTGGATGGTATAATATACAAAATGCACAGACCTTGTCGAAATTTTGTACTATCTTAAAAATAAAAACGTCAAATATCACTATATAGATGTAGACAAATAGGTGCATGAACCTCCATTTTTGTTGACACAATGAGAAAGCAAATACCTCTCAAAATTGGAATTGAATTCAATTAGATACCCACATGTTCCTTGGGTGGACACTTGTCAGCTATATCATCATGCCACTGTTGTGTTGGAATAGGCGAAGAAAATTGCCCACATGGAGAAGCTTCTGCACATGAAGCACTGAAACTAGCATGACTTGTCTCATGTTCAAACAAAGATCCTAACATGCAGCAAATAGTTTGAAACAAACACATTAGTAAATTTCACACAAACATGCATCCATGCATGCGTGTGCACACACATGCATACACATATCAATATATAAGGCAGAAAATATACATACAAAAGTAGCACACTTTCCATTCAAAAAGAAATTATACAACTAAAATATGCATGTGTGCATGCATGTACATTTTATATTAGAGTTTTTTAGCAGAAAGAGTAAGGAAATAACATCTTCGACTGACTAAAAGGAGAGGAAAGTACCAACAAAAAATCAAAGTAAACTTAAAAGTTATGGTAAAAAGAGAAAGCATACAGTGTTTTGCCTCTTTTGTTGGATGAGTTAGTGACTAAGAATTGCAAAAACTAATGGATCAATCAATACCTTATCAAGCTTGAATAGATGTTAAAGACTTACTACAGCCTTCAGAGATGCAGCACATAACAATCATAAATTCATAATAGATGAACGAGAACAGCAGCCATGTGAACGGCTTTAGATGGATAAATTTGATTTCATAAAGTTTCAAACATCAAGGCTGACATATCCTATAGCATGGCAACTAAGAACACAACTAAACAATTTATTATTAGGTTGTATAATCCAAAAGAACTAACTGCAGCTTATCAGAAAGTAGGTCAGGTGCACTGACAACCTTTTTTATTGTTATCTCCATGATTATTTTTATATTGATTTGAAATTATTAAAAATGCAACGGTTACTTCTGAAAGTAAACAAACACGAGTATTTTTCTTGCATATAAACAGCTAGTTGAGAAACTTTTAGTTTTATTGAGTCCATCAATAAATTCAGAATTCATTTTGAGTAACCAGGTTTTCGTTCAAGTGTATGAGAGTCTTCACAGAAGCACTGCACAACATTATTATTCACTAAAACATTTCTCCTACAAGGGGGTGATACGGATGAGCACAGTGCAGAATAAACAGGGTTATTGCTTGCAGCTTCAGAATGCAACATTCCATTTCATCCCACTTTTAGGGATAAGCACACATAAAGGTTTCGACAATCTCTCCACATACCCATACCCAATTACATCAAGCCATTGCTGAGCGAAAATCCTGTTACTTCCAAAATTTCCCAATCAAGATTTCTCTTTAAACACGATATTCAAAAGAATCGGCTTCACCTCATATTCAAGGGAAACACATTTTCCTTTTATCGAAATGCACAAAACCCACAGGATTACCTGGGCCTTGATCCATGCCCCATACTCTATCTCATCAAAAGGATCAAGTGGTTTTCAATCATGAGTTAAGGCAGTGAATCAACAGAAAGGGATACGTCTCACTTTGGATCCATTGCAGCCGAAGCACGCTCATGCAACACCCGGCGAAAGGATACAATCACAGCACTAATTAGCCAAAAAATCGAACGACAACTAATGAGAACCAAATCAAATCATGCAACTGGACGAGAGACAAAAAGTCATGACCAAATTATCGACTACACCCAACCCAAAAAATCTTAACCCTTATTTCTACGGGGATTCCCACAGCCGAAAACCCAACCTTAATTAGGTTTCAAGTTTCAAAAAAACAAAATCCGCATCAAAATTGATATCACGACGATAATGCTGCCAATTACTCTAAATTGCAGACTAAAACGAACAAGAAAGAGTGCGAATCACAAGTCAAATTACAGATTGAATCCGGATTGTCGACGATTTGTTCCATAGTTGAAAGAGGGAAACAGCAATCACGCGTAGCCATAACTACCGATCTAAGCATATGATCGAAGGCAACCAAGACCGGTAAAAGAGAAAGGATTGGGAAGAACGAGAGGTTACCCGATTCGGAAATCCCCGGCCTCGACGAGGAGTCATCGATCGGTTCATCTTGGCCGTCCATGGAGTCGGATCGGACGGCAGAGAGGGTCGAGAGAAGCGTACCTTCCTCCAGGCGACCGCGGAAAAGTTTTCTGACGCAAAATTGATGAAATGGGCGGGAAAGAGCGATGCCCCCCTCTTTAAGACGGTCTCACTCAACTGGATACGGGTCCTGGACCTGACTTGGCTCCAGATATGGGCCCGGCTCTGGCTTTCTCTTGGGCAGAGGTGGGCACTAGGCCGGCAGCCCGTGGGCCTGACCGGCCTGGGCCATTAATTTGGACCTTTCCGGCCTCTGGCCTGACCCGGCCCAAAGTGGGCCGAAACAGCAACACACTGGCCCAGGTAAGGATGGATTTGGTAGACACTCAGTCTTGATGGGTTCCAAGTAGACTTCTTCAAGAGCTTGTTTGGAAACTCGGCGCTGGGATGGGCATTTATGCATTTGGTGTTCCCGAGGCAAAATCTTGGTCAAATGCTACGGTGGTCCCGTTTGGAATCTCGGCGTTACTCCAGGCATTTATGCATTTAGGGTGGTGAGTAGGGATGGCAGTGGACCGGGGGAAAGCGGGGCCCCGCCTCGCCCCGTTTGGACTTGGGATGAAGGGTATGAAACGGGGATGGAGGCGGGGACGAAGGTTAAAACCCATCCCCGTTTGGGGATGAACGTACCCTTTTCCCTGCCCCGCCCCGCCCCGCCTCATCCCCGTTTGAACCGGGGATGGAGGACATGAAGGCAGGGGTGGAGGTTAAAATCCATCCCCGCCGGGGATGGAGGCAGGGATGGAGGTTCTAATCTTGAGGCGGGGCGGGGGACAAGCTTGTCCCCCGCCCCGCCCCACTGCCATCCCTATATGTGAGGCCCTTTCTCATTTGTATTTACACTTAAGGATGGATTTGGCAGCTACCACCTCCTAGAGAGCCGCTGCCACTTTCTCAAATGCATAAACGCCCATCCCAGCTACCGATCCCAAACAGGCCCTAAGAAATTTTGGGAGGTCGCCAAACACGACCTCTACTGCTTATCTCAAGAGTTTTTCAGGAATGACAAACTCCCATCTTCTTTTAATAAATCAATCTCCATTCTTCTACCGAAGAAACACGGAGCAATTGATGTTAATGACTTCAGACCAGTGTCCCTTATGTGTTATTTACAGCATTCTTGCCAACGTCTTAACATCTAGATTGAAATCCGTCATCCCTAAAATCATTTGATTTTATTTCTCACCAAATTTTACTTCAAAATGTTCATCACATGGGATTCGAGAGGAGGTGGATATGTAGGATTAAGAAGTTGATTTTTTTTTTTATTAATAATCCGAAGAAACCATGCCGAACATGAAGACCTGGATTAAGAAGTTGATTACAAATGGATGGGCAGTGGTGCAACTTAGATAACCAAGTCGACTCTTTCTTGATGAGTAGGGACCTGGGGTGTCCCTTATCCCCTTTCTTATTCAACATGGTAGCCGAAGGTCTTGCTATAAAAATCTTTAAAAGATAACTATTCTTGAATTAAAATTTTGAACTACGCAGGAAGTATATTTTTTCAACATCTAATTACATGCAATATATAGAGAGAAAGAAAAAGTTGGTTATGCAAATCA